>NC_042972.1:1567089-1587089 GCF_901001165.1 Salmo trutta | reverse complement strand
CTAATCCAACCGTAGGTACCCTAAAACGTAAATAATCGATCAAATTTAAGACGGGATATACTGTGTTCAATACCGGATAAAAACAACGTGAACCGCGTTCCAGGTCACGAGCACCAAAAGACTTGAGTCAATCTGAGTGACACATGGAAAGAATAGGACTACTTCTTCATTTGCGGGGCGGCAGCGTAGCCTAGTGGTTAGAGCGTTGGACTAGTAACCGAAAGGTTGCAAGATTGAATCCCCGAGCTGACAAGGTACAAATCTGTTGTTCTGCCCTTGAACAAGGCAGTTAACCCACTGTTCCTAGGCCGTCATTGAAAATAAGAATTTGTTCTTAACGGACTTGCCTAGTTAAATAAAGGTAAAAGAAAAACATCAACCAATTTCTATAGACTGTTGACATCTAGTGGAAGCCATAGGAACTGCAACCAGATTCCTATTAAAAATGGCTTCCCATAGAAAACTATTGGAAAACACATTGACCTCAAAAAATGTTTTCCCTGGATGGATTGTGCTCGGGGTTTCGCCTGCCAAATCAGTTCTGTTATACTCACAGACATTATTCAAACAGTTTTAGAAACTTCTATCCAAATCTACTAATAATATGCATATCCTAGCTTCTGGGCCTGAGTAGCAGGCAGTTTACTCTGGGCACGCATTTCTTCCGGACGTGAAAATACTGCCCCCTAGCCCAATCCCATAAGATAATAATAAGCTTATTGAGAGAAGTGTTTTTGAGTTAATTACTATGCTTCATTATGTTCTTGCCTACCTGGATGCCCAGTGCCCAGTCCCAGGCTAAGCTAGGATGGAAGCTGAATGGAAGTCAATTTACAGCTCCATTCTGTCATTCCTCATCCTGTGCCTGTATAAACCTCCTCTGTCTGTGAGGGCACAATCACCATACTGCTCCTTTAGTCTTCCACTGTGGCCCACAAGGCACCCTATTCCCTAGGTGGTGCACTACTTAGCACCCTATACCCTAGGTGGTGCACTACTTAGCACCTTGTTCCCTAGGTGGTACACTACTTAGCACCCTATTCCCTAGGTGGTGCACTACTTAGCACCCTATTCCCTAGGTGGTGCACTACTTAGCACCCTATTCCCTAGGTGGTGCACTACTTAGCACCCTATTCCCTAGGTGGTGCACTACTTAGCACCCTATTCCCTAGGTGGTGCACTACTTAGCACCCTATTCCCTAGGTGGTGCACTACTTAGCACCCTATACCCTAGGTGGTGCACTACTTAGCACCTTGTTCCCTAGGTGGTACACTACTTAGCACCCTATTCCCTAGGTGGTGCACTACTTAGCACCCTATTCCCTAGGTGGTGCACTACTTAGCACCCTATTCCCTAGGTGGTGCACTACTTAGCACCCTATTCCCTAGGTGGTGCACTACTTAGCACCCTATTCCCTAGGTGGTGCACTACTTAGCACCCTATTCCCTAGGTGGTGCACTACTTAGCACCCTATTCCCTAGGTGGTGCACTACTTAGCAGCCTATTCCCTAGATGGTGGACTACTTAGCACCCTATTCCCTAGGTGGTGCACTACTTAGCACCCTATACCCTAGGTGGTGCACTACTTAGCACCCTATTCCCTAGGTGGTGCACTACTTTTGAACAGGGCCCGTAGCCCTCCACAACCCTCAGTTCTATAAATAGGTTGCAGCAATCAAACTAAATAAATGAACTGTCGGAACGCAAGTATTTACAAGCATGGAGAAATGGAAGTCATTATAAGTAAATTTGTTGCATTTCTGAGTAAGTGGTAGCAGATAGAAGTCTGACAGGGAGGCAGTGGAGGGTGACTGGCTGGTTTAGAGGGGTACAACACATACAAAAGGGTGATTAGAGTGGTATAGTTGCCTGGTTTCAACCTCAGTTCTACTCTTCTCTGTGGGGTCTCTCAAATAGAGAAGAACGCTAGAGACATCTGCAACAACAGAACGCGCGCGCAACACACGCGCACACAGGACTTCAAGGGACTTTCTGCTGATTGACATTTATACTAAAAACTCTTCAAAAATACGCGTTTGTTTGACTGTTTATTATTTCTAGCCTTGGTCCTGATTTTGACTGTTTTTTTTGTTTTTTTTGTGATTTTTTTTTTTCCCCTCAGTAAAATGTTCCGTTTAGTTGCATCCCAAAATGGAACGTTTTCACTACATTGTGTGCTACCTTTGTCTTTGGTCAAAAGTAGTGCACTATGTAGGAAATAGGGAGCCGTTTAAGACACCTACATTGTGTAATTGAGCAGGCGGTTTTGAGTTGTTTATGGAACTGTGGAACCCAAAATCACATGACACGGAGGAACGGAGTATTAAAGTTTCTGCTTTTCAACAACGCTTTTAATACTTAATATAAAGATGCTAAAACCAAAATGATTATATAAAAAAGGCCCAATGTGCAGATAGTTAGTTAAACGTATATAATGATTTACAGAGAATGAAAATCTGTTTTAAATCTGATTGGTGTGGTGTACGAGGCTTAAAAGAGGCTATGCTTTCAGTGCCCTACCTTTGTTGATTACGGCGTTAGATGAGCTTGTATAGCAATGAAACAACAAAGACTGACTCTTATATTTAGTGTTTCCCACTTGAAGGCGATTCCAAGATGGCGTATCAGACGGACGTGTGTTTTTGTCTTGTCCCTTCCTGTCCCTTGTAAACATCGTTTTTTCCTTGTTTTTTCCCCCCCGTATATATATTTAATATTTTAATCTCACGTTCCATCTACAGACTGATTATACTGTCCTGCAACCCGCCTCACCCAATGTGGTACGGATCTGCTATTTCTATTCTTAAAAACTCAACTCATCAAAAGCTAACCAGCTAACCAGCTAACTGGCTTGTAGTTAGCCACGGTACCCACCATACGGAGGCCTGCAGATCTGTCGTCTGAACCGGAACCCCAACAGATGCTAGCCGGCTAACTAGCTACTAGCTAGTAGTCAGCGAGCCACTGCTAGCGGTCATCAGCCACCTCTAGCACGGACAACTCTCGCCAGTCTGCACAGTGCGACTCAAACAAGAGCAAATCTGACTTATTTTTCTCCATATCTCCGGATTCCTACCACAAGCTCTGAACCTTTTCACCTGGATCATCGCAGCTAGCTAGCTGCTATCCGATTGGTTACTACTGGCTAACGTCTCTGTCCCGAAGCAATAACCAATTAGCCTGGAGCTAGCTTAGCTAGGCCCATCTCCCGGCTAGCCAAATCAAATCAAATGTATTTATATAGCCCTTCTTACATCAGCTGATATCTCAAAGTGCTGTACAGAAAACCCAGCCTAAAACCCCAAACAGCAAGCAATGCAGGTGTAGAAACACGGTGGCTAGGAAAAACTCCCTAGAAAGGCCAAAATCTAGGAAGAAACCTAGAGAGGAACCAGGCTATGAGGGGTGGCCAGTCCTCTTCTGGCTGTGCCAGGTGGAGATTATAACAGCACATGGCCAAGATGTTAAAATGTTCATAAATGACCAGCATGATCAAATAATAATAATCATAGTAGTTGTCGAGGGTGCAACAAGTCAGTAACACAAGAGTAAGTGTCAGTTGGCTTTTTCATAGCCGATCTTTGAGAGTATCTCTACCGCTCCTGCTGTCTCTAGAGAGTTGAAAACAGCAGGTCTGGAACAGGTAGCACGTCCGGGTTCCAGCAGGTCTGGGACAGCAGGTCTGGGAAGGGTAGCACGTCGGTGAACAGGTCAGGGTTCCATAGCCGCAGGCAGAACAGTTGGAACTGGAGCAGCAGCATGGCCAGGTGAACTGGGGACAGCAAGGAGTCATCAAGCCAGGTAGTCCTGAGGCATGGTCCAAGGGCTCAGGTCCTCCGAGAGAGAGAAAGAAAGAAAGAGAAAAAGAGAGAATTAGAGAGAGCATATTTAAATTCATACAGGACACCGGAAAAGACAAGAGAAATACTCCAGATGTGACAGACTGACCCTAGCCCCCCGACACATAAACTACTGCAGCATAAATACTGGAGGCTGAGACAGGAGGGGTCAGGAGACACTGTGGCCCCATCCGATGAAACCCCCGGACAGGGCCAAACAGGCAGGATATAACCCCACCCACTTTGCCAATGCACAGCCCCCACACCACTGGAGGGATATCTCCAACCACCAACATACCATCCCGAGACAAGGCCGAGTATAGCCCACAAAGATCTCCGCCACGGTACAACCCAAGGGGGGCGCCAACCCAGAGGTCCATCAGCCACTACTTGGGATACAATACCTCTTTTTGCCAACTGGCTTGGACCCCCGCCAACTCATCATGACTGGACCACCGACGTGATTCGCCCGATGGGGTTTTTCTCAACTGGCTCCGCCGTCGCTTTGTCCCCTGAAATCCCATCCACTAGCATGTTAGCCGCGGCCTGCTAGCTGGCCACTATACCTATTCTGCCAATTGGCCTGGTTTACCACACGGAGCCCGGAGTCTTTAGTAATGATAGCAACAATGCAATTTTACATATCATATTTGAGCTACACCAACACAATAACAAGAGCAACACTACCATAAGGACCTCCGTAAATTGTGATGCATAGGTCCTGATGTAACAGCACGAGGGGGGCCACAACAGACTTTCTTCCTTCACGACGTCCCTCCAAGGCCCTTCTGTTAGCTTGCTAGCCCTGGCCTGCAAGCTGCCTGAAGCCACTCACTGGACTCCTATGATCACTCTGCTACGCATGCCTCACACTAACGTCAATATGCCTTGTCCATTGCTGTTTTGGTTAGTATTTGTTGCCTTATTTCACTGTAGAGCCTCTAGCCCTGCTCAGTACCGCTTATTTAACACTTTAGTTCCACCTACCACACATGCGGTGACATCACTTGGTTTAAATGATATTTCTAGGGACAATATCTCTTTCATCGTCACTCTATGCACAGGTTTACCCTCACTGTATCCACATCCTATCATTGTCTGTACATTATGCTTTGAATCTATTCTACCGTGCCAGAAATGTGCTCCTTTTACTCTCTGTTCTGAACGTACTAGACGACCAGTTATTTTAGCCTTTAGCCGTACCCTTATCCTACTCCTCCTCTGTTTCTCTGGTGATGTAGAGGTTAATCCAGGCCCTGCAGTGCCAAGCTCCACTCCCATTCCCCAGGCGCTATCATTTGCTGACTTCTGTATCCGTTAAAGCCTTGGTTTCATGCTTGTTAACATTAAAAAATCTCCCCCCTAAGTTTGTTTTCACTGCCCTAGCACACTCTGCCAACCCGGATGTCTGAATCCTGGCTCAGGAAGACCACCAAAAACCCTGAAATTTCCATCCCTAACTATAACATTTTCCGACAAGATAGAACTGCCAAAGGGGGCGGTGTTGCAATCTATTGCAGAGATAGCCTGCAGAGTTCTGTCCTACTATCCAGGTCTGTACCCAAACAATTGAAGCTTCTACTTTAAAAAATCCACCTATCCAGAAAAAGTCTCTCACCGTTGCCGCTTGCTATAGACCACCCTCTGCCCCCAGCTGTGCACTGGACACCATATGTGAACTGATTGCCCCCCATCTATCTTCAGAGCTCGTGCTGCTAGGTGACCTAAACTGGGACATGCTAAACAACCAGCCATCCTACAATCTAAGCTTGATGCCCTCAATCTCTCACAAATGATCAATGATCAACCAGGTACAACCCCAAATCCGTAAACATGGGCACCCTCATAGATATCATCCTAACCAACTTGCCCTCCAAATACACCTATGCTGTTTTCAACCAAGATCTCAGCGATCACTGCCCCATTGCCTGCATCCGTAATGGGTCTGCGGTCAAACGACCACCCCTCATCACTGTCAAACGCTCCCTAAAACACTTCAGCGTACAGGCCTTTCTAGTCGACCTGGCCCGGGTATCCTGGAAGAATATTGACCTCATCCCGTCAGTAGAGGATGCCTGGTCATTCTTTAAAAGTGCCTTCCTCACCATCTTAAATAAGCATGCCCCTTTCAAAAAATCTAGAACCAGGAACAGATATAGCCCTTGGTTCTCTCCAGACCTAACTGCCCTTGACCAGCACAAAAACATCCTGTGGCGTTCTGCATTAGCATCGAATAGCCCCCGCGATATGCAACTTTTCAGGGAAGTCAGGAACAAATATACACAGGCAGTTAGGAAAGCTAAGGCTAGCTTTATCAAGCAGAAATTTGCATCCTGTAGCACAAACTCAAAAAAGTTCTGGGACACTGTAACGTCCATGGAGAATAAGAGCACCTCCTCCCAGCTGCCCACTGCACTGAGGCTAGGAAACACTGTCACCACCAATAAATCCACTATAATTGAGAATTTCAATAAGCATTTTTCTACGGCTGGCCATTCCACCTGGCTACCCCTACCCCAGTCAACAGCCCTGCACTCCCCACAGCAACTCGCCCAAGCCTCCCCATTTCTCCTTCACCCAAATCCAGATAGCTGATGTTCTTAAAGAACTGCAAAACCTGGACCCCTACAAATTCGATAATTTGACAATCTGGACCCCCTTTGACAATCTGGACCCTAGACAATCTGGACCCTCTCTTTTTAAAATTATCTGCCCGAAATTGTTGCAACCCCTATCACTAGCCTGTTCAAACTTTCTTTCGTATCGTCTGAGATTCCCAAAGATTGGAAAGCTACCGCGGTCATCCCCCTCTTCAAAGGGGGAGACACTCTAGACCCAAACTGTTACAGACCTAAATCTATCCTACCCTATCTTTCTAAGGTCTTTGAAAGCCAAGTCAACAAACAGATTACCGACCATTTCGAATCCAACCGTACCTTCTCCGCTATGTAATCTGGTTTCAGAGCTGGTCATGAGTGCACCTCAGCCACGCTCAAGGTCCTAAACAATATCATAACCGCCATCGAAAAGAGACATTATTGTGCAGCTGTATTCATTCATCGACCTGGCCAAAGCTTTCGACTCTGTCAATCACAACATTCTTATTGGCAGACTCAACAGCCTTGGATTCTTAAATAATTGCCTTGCCTGGTTCACCAACTACTTCTCTGATAGAGTTCATTGTGTCAAATCGGAGGGCCTGTTGTCCGGACCTCTTGCAGTTTCTATGGGGGTGCCACAGGGTTCAATTCTCGGGCCAACTCTCTTCTCTGTATACATCAATGTCGTCGCTCTCGCTGCTAGTGATTCTCTGATCCACCTCTACGCAGACAACACCATTCTGTATACTTCTGGCCCTTCTTTGGACACTGTGTTAACTAACCTCCAGACGAGCTTCAATGCCATACAACTCTCCTTCCGTGGCCTCCAACTGCTCTTAAATGCAAGTAAAACTTAGTGTATGCTCTTCAACCGATCACTGCCCGCACCTGCCCGCCCATCCAGCATCACTACTCTGGACGGTTCTGACTTAGAATATGTGGACAACTACAAATACATATGTGTCTGGTTAGACTGTAAACTCTCCTTCCAGACTCACATTAAGCATCTCCAATCCAAAATTAAATCTAGAATCGGCTTCCTATTTCGCAACAAAGCATCCTTCACTCATGCTGCCCAACATACCCTCGTAAAACTGACCATCCTACCAATCCTCCACTTTGGCGATGTCATCTATGAAATAGCCTCCAACTCTCTACTCAACTAATTAGATGCAGTTTATCACAGTGCCATCCGTTTTGTCACCAAAGCCCCATATATTACCCAGCACTGCGACCTGTATGCTCTCGTTGGCTGGCCATCGCTTCATACCCGTCGCAAAACCCACTGGCTCCAGGTCATCTACAAGTCTCTGCTAGGTAAAGCCCCTCCTTATCTCAGCTCACTGGTCACCATAGCAGCACCCACCTGTAGCACACTCTCCAGCAGGTATATCTCACTGGTCACCCCCAAAGCCAATTTCTCCTTTGGCCGCCTTTCCTTCCAGTTCTCTGCTGCCAATGACTGGATCGAACTGCAAAAATCAATGAAGCTGGAGATCCATATCTCCCTCATTAGCTTTAAGCACCAGCTGTCAGAGCAGCTCACAGATTACTGCACCTGTACATAGCCCATCTGTAAACAGCCCATCCAACTACATCATCCCCATACTGTGTTTATTTATTTATCTTGCTCCTTTGCACCCCAGTATCTCTACTTGGGCATTAATCTTCTGCACATCTACTATTCCAGTGTCTAATTGCTATATTGTAATTACTTCGCCACCATGGCCTATTTATTGCCTTACCTCCCTTATCTTACCTCATTTGCACTTAATGTATATAGATTTTTATTTTTTCTACTGTATTATTGACTGTATGTTTGTTTATTCCATGTGTAACTCTGTGTTGTTGTATGTGTCAAAATGCTGTGCTTTATCTTGGCAAGGTCGCAGTTGTAAATGAGAACTTGTTCTCAACTAGCCTACCTGGTTAAATAAAGGACTTGTTCTCAACTAGCCTACCTGGTTAAATAAAGGACTTGTTCTCAACTAGCCTACCTGGTTAAATAAAGGACTTGTTCTCAACTAGCCTACCTGGTTAAATAAAGGACTTGTTCTCAACTAGCCTACCTGGTTAAATAAAGGACTTGTTCTCAACTAGCCTACCTGGTTAAATAAAGGTGAAATAAAAAATTCTAAAATAAAAAGGCTGGAATTGTCTGTCTGTCTGTAATACTTTTCAGTAGTCCAGGTCAGAGGTCCTCCTCTCTACTGTCAACAATGACTGGGGGTCTGTCGGTCTACCTGTCTGCCTGTCTTCTTCTCTGTCTGTCTCTCTGCCTGCCTGTGCCAGACAGTGAGGAAACCAGCAGTGGAGATGGTGAGGAAACCAGCAGTGTGTTGGAGAGAGGGTGAAGAAACTACCAGTGGAGACGGTGAGGAAACGAGCAATGGAGACGGTGAGGAAACCAGCAGAGGAGATGGTGAGGAAACCAGCAGTGGAGATGGTGACGAGACCAGCAGGTTGTTGGGGAGATGGTGAGGAAACCAGCAGGGTGTTGGAGAGACGGTGAGGAAACCAGCAGGGTGTCTTGGAGGCGGTGACGAAACCAGCAGGGTGACAGGGGGACGGTGAGGAAACCAGCAGGGTGTTGGAGAGATGGTGAAGAAGCCAGCAGGGTGTTGGATAGATGGTGAGGAAACCAGCAGGGTGTTGGGGAGATGGTGAGGAAACCAGCAGGGCGTTGGGGAGACGGTGAGGAAACCAGCAGGGTGTTGGAGAGATGGTGAGGAAACCAGCAGGGTGTTGGGGAGACGGTGAGGAAACCAGCAGGGTGTTTGGGAGATGCCAAGGAAACTAGCCGGGGAGATGGTGAGGAAACCAGCAGGGTGACGGTGAGGAAACCAGCAGGGTGACAGGGGGATGGTGAGGAAACCAGCAGGGTGTTGGAGAGATGGTGAAGAAGCCAGCAGGGTGTTGGATAGATGGTGAGGAAACCAGCAGGGTGTTGGGGAGACGGTGAGGAAACCAGCAGGGTGTTGGAGAGATGGTGAGGAAACCAGCAGGGTGTTGGGGAGACGGTGAGGAAACCAGCAGGGTGTTTGGGTGATGCCAAGGAAACTAGCCGGGGAGATGGTGAGGAAACCAGCAGGGTGACGGTGAGGAAACCAGCAGGGTGTTGGAGAGACGGTGAGGAAACCAGCAGGGTGTCAGGGAGACGGTGAGGAAACCAGCAGGGTGACAGGGGGACAGTGAGGAAACCAGCAGGGTGACAGGGGGACGGTGAGGAAACCAGCAGGGTGACAGGGGGACGGTGAGGAAACCAGCAGGGTGTTGGGGAGACGGTGAGGAAACCAGCAGGGTGTTGGGGAGATGGTGAGGAAACCAGCAGGGTGTTGGGGACGGTGAGGAAACCAGCAGGGTGTTGGGGAGACGGTGAGGAACTCATCAGTCAGCTCAGCTATCCCCATTGAGACCGTGTCTGTGCCTGAACTAGGTTGGGCAAAACTAAACATGGCGGTGTTCGCTTTAGCAATCTCACTAGAATAAAGACCTCCTCCATTCCTGCCATTATTGAAAGAGATCGTGATACCTCACATCTCAAAATAGGGCTACTTAATGTTAGATCCCTCACTTCCAAGGCAGTTATAGTCAATGAACTAATCACTGATCATAATCTTGATGTGATTGGCCTGACTGAAACATGGCTTAAGCCTGATGAATTTACTGTGTTAAATGAGGCCTCACCTCCTGGTTACACTCGTGAGCATATCCCCCGTGCATCCCGCAAAGGCGGAGGTGTTGCTAACATTTCCGATAGCAAATTTCAATTTACCCCCCAAAAATTACGTTTTCGTCTTTTGAGCTTCTAGTCATGAAATCTATGCAGCCTACTCAATCACTTTTTATAGCTACTGTTTACAGGCCTCCTGGGCCATATACAGCGTTCCTCACTGAGTTCCCTGAATTCCTATCGGACCTTGTAGTCATAGCAGATAATAATCTAATTTTTGGTGACTTTAATATTTACATGGAAAAGTCCACAGACCCACTCCAAAAGGCTTTCGGAGCCATCATCGACTCAATGGGTTTTGTCCAACATATCTCCGGACCTACTCACTGCCACAGTCATACTCTGGACCTAGTTTTGTCCCGTGGAATAAATGTTTTATTACGTTTGCAATCACACCAATGCAACAAATAATCTGCTCAGACCTCAACCAAGGAGCATCAAAAGTTGTGCTATAAATTCTCAGACAACCCAAAGATTCCTTGATGCCCTTCCAGACTCCCTCTGCCTACCCAAGGACGTCAGAGGACAAAAATCAGTAAACCACCTAACTGAGGAACTCAATTTAACCTTGCGCAATACCCTAGATGCAGTTGCACCCCTAAAATAAAAACTAAAAACATTTGTCATAAGAAACTAGCTCCCTGGTATACAGAAAATACCCGAGCTCTGAAGCAAGCTTCCAGCAAATTGGAACGGAAATGGCGCCACACCAAACTGGAAGACTTCCGACTAGCTTGGAAAGACAGTACCGTGCAGTATCGAAGAGCCCTCACTGCTGCTCGATCATCCTATTTTTCCAACTTAATTGAGGAAAATAAGAACAATCCGAAATGTATTTTCAATACTGTCGCAAAGCTAACTAAAAAGCAGCATTCCCCAAGAGAGGATGGCTTTCACTTCAGCAGTGATAAATTCATTAACTTCTTTGAGGAAAAGATCATGATCATTAGAAAGCAAATTACGGACTCCTCTTTAAACCTGCGTATTCCTCCAAAGCTCAGTTGTCCTGAGTCTGCACAACACTGCCAGAACCTAGGATCAAGGGAGACACTCAAGTGTTTTAGTACTATATCTCTTGACACAATGATGAAAATAATCATGGCCTCTAAACCTTCAAGCTGCATACTGGACCCTATTCCAACTAAACTACTGAAAGAGCTGCTTCCTGTGCTTGGCCCTCCTATGTTCAACATAATAAACGGCTCTCTATCCACCGGATGTGTACCAAACTCACTAAAAGTGGCAGTAATAAAGCCTCTCTTGAAAAAGCCAAACCTTGACCCAGAAAATATAAAAAACTAATCGGCCTATATTGAATCTCCCATTCCTCTCAAAACAATTTGTTGCGCTGCCTTCCTGAAGACAAACAATGTATACGAAATGCTTCAGTCTGTTTTTAGACCCCATCATAGCACTGAGACTGCACTTGTGAAGGTGGTAAATGACCTTTTAATGGTGTCAGACCGAGGCTCTTCATCTGTCCTCGTGCTCCTAGATCTTAGTGCTGCTTTTGATACCATCAATCACCACATTCTTTTGGAGAGATTGGAAACCCAAATTAGTCTACATGGACAAGTTTCTGGCCTGGTTTAGATCTTATCTGTAGGAAAGATATCAGTTTGTCTCTGTGAATGGTTTGTCCTCTGACCAATCAACTGTAAATACTCGGTGTTCCTCAAGGTTCCGTTTTAGGACCACTATTGTTTTCACTATATATTTTACCTCTTGGGGATGTCATCCGAAAACATAATGTTAACTTTCACTGCTATGTGGATGACACACAGCTGTACATTGCAATGAAACATGGCGAAGCCCCAAAATTGCCCTCGCTGGAAGCCTGTGTTTCAGACATAAGGAAGTGGATGGCTGCAAAGTTTCTACTTTTAAACTCGGACAAAACAGAGATGCTTGTTCTAGGTCCCAAGAAACAAAGAGATCTTCTGTTGAATCTGACAACCTTGATGGTTGTACAGTTGTCTCAAATAAAACTGTGAAGGCGTTACTCTGGACCCTGATCTCTTTTTTGACGAACATATCAAGATTGTTTCAAGGACAGCTTTTTTCCATCTACGTAACATTGCAAAAATCAGACATTTTCTGTCCAAAATTGATGCAGAAAAATTAATACATGCTTTTGTTACTTCTAGGTTAGACTACTGCAATGCTCTACTTTCCAGCTACCCGGATAAAGCACCAAATAAACTTCAGTTAGTGCTAAATACGGCTGCTAGAATCCTGACTAGAACCAAAAAACTTGATCATATTACTCCAGTGCTAGCCTCCCTACACTGGCTTCCTGTTAAGGCAAGGGCTGATTTCAAGGTTTTACTGATAACCTACAAAGCATTACATGGGCTTGCTCCTACCTATCTTTCCGATTTGGTCCTGCCGTACATACCTACATGTACGCTACGGTCACAAGATGCAGGCCTCCTAATTGTCCCTAGAATTTCTAAGCAAACAGCTGGAGGCAGGGCGTTCTCCTACAGAGCTCCATTTTTATGGAATGGTCTGCCTACCCATGTGAGAGACGCAGACTCGGTCTCAACCTTTATCTCTTTACTGAAGACTCATATCTTCTGTAGGTCATATGATTGAGTGTAGTCTGGCCCAGGAGTGTGAAGGTGAACAGAAAGGCTCTGGAGCAACGAACCGCCCTTGCAGTCTCTGCCTGGCCGGTTCCCCTCTCTCCAATGGGATTCTCTGCCTCTAACCCTGTTACAGGGGCTGAGTCACTGGCTTACTGGTGTTCTTCCATGCCGTCCCTGGGAGGGGTGCGTCACTTGAGTGGGTTGAATCACTGACGTGGTCTTCTTGTCTGGGTTGGCGCCCCCCTTGGGTTGTGCCGTGGCGGAGATCTTTGTGGGCTATACTCGACCTTGTCTCAGGATGGTAAGTTGGTGGTTGAAGATATCCCTCTAGTGGTGTGGGGGCTGTGCTTTGGCAAAGTGGGTGGGGTTATATCCTGCCTGTTTGGCCCTGTCCGGGGGTATCATCGGATGGGGCCACAGTGTCTTCTGACCCCTCCTGTCTCAGCCTCCAGTATTTATGCTGCAGTAGTTTATGTGTCGGGGGGCTAGGGTCAGTCTGTTATATCTGGAGTATTTCTCCTGTCTTATCCGGTGTCCTGTGTGAATTTAAGTATGCTCTCTCTAATTCTCTCTTTCTCTCTCTCTCTCTCTCGGAGGACCTGAGCCCTAGGACCATGACTCAGGACTACCTGGCATGATGACTCCTTGTTGTCCCCCGTCCACCTGGCCGTGCTGCTGCTCCAGTTGCAACTGTTCTGCCTGTGGCTATGGAACCCTGACCTGTTCACTGTGATTACTATTATTTGACCATGCTGGTCATTTATGAACATTTGAACATCTTGGCCATGTTCTGTTATAATCTCCAACTGGCACAGCCAGAAGAGGACTGGCCACCCCTCATAGCCTGGTTCCTATCTAGGTTTCTTTCTAGGGAGTTTTTCCTAGCCACCGTGCTTCTACACCTGCAATGGTTGCTGTTTGGGGTTTTATTCTGGGTTTCTGTACAGCACTTTGATATATCAGCTGATGTAAGAAGGGCTATATAAATTCATTTCATTTGATCAGGGGAGACGGTGAGGAAACTAGCAGGGTGTTTGGAGTTGGTAAGGAAACCACAGAGAAGACTATAAGGAAACCTGCAGGTTGTTTGGAGATGGTAAGGAAACCAGCAAGTTGTTGTGGAGACTGTAAACAAACAAGCAGGGTGTTGGGGTGACGGTGAGGAAACCTGCAGGGTGTTGGGTGAAGGTAGGAATGCCAGCACGGTTGTGGGAAGAAGGTGAAGAAACGAGTAGGGTAGATGGTGAGGAAACCAGAAGTGGAGACGGTGAGGAAACCAGAATTGGAGACAGTAAGGAAACCAGTAGGGGAGACTGTGAGGAAACCAGTAGGGGAGACTGTGAGGAACCCAGCAGCATGTTGGGAGATGGTGAGGAAACCAGTAGGTTGTTGAGGAGACAGTGAGGAAACCAGTAGGGGAGAGTTTGAGGAAACCAGCAATGTATTTAGGAGACGGCGAGGAAAAAGGTAGGGGAGACGGTGAGGTAACCAGCAGGGTGTTGGGGAAACGATGAGGAAGCCAGCAGGTTGTTGGGAGATGGTGAGGAAACAAGCACGGTTTGGGGAAGAAGGTGAAGAAACGAGTAGGGGAGACTTTGAGGAAACCAGCAGTACAGATTTTTAGGAACCCAGCAGGGGAGAGGGAGAGGAAATCATCAGGGTGTCAGGGAGACAGTGAGGAAACCAGCAGTTTGTTGAGGAGATGGTGAGGAAACCAGCAGGGTGTTGGAAAGATGGTGAGGAAACCAGCAGGGTGTTGGGGAGACGGTGAGGAAACCAGCAGGGTGTTGGAGAGACAGTGAGGAAACCAGCAGGGTGTTGGAGAGACGGTGAGGAAACCAGCAGGGTGTCAGGGAGACGGTGAGGAAACCAGCAGGGTGTTGGAGAGACGGTGAGGAAACCAGCAGGGGAGAAGGTTGAGGAAACCAGCAGGGGAGAAGGTTGAGGAAACCAGCAGGGGAGACGGTGAGGAAACCAGCAGGGTGTTGGAGAGACGGTGAGGAAACCAGCAGGGGAGAAGGTTGAGGAAACCAGCAGGGGAGACGGTGAGGAAACCAGCAGTGGAGAAGGTTGAGGAAACCAGCAGGGGAGAAGGTTGAGGAAACCAGCAGGGGAGAAGGTTGAGGAAACCAGCAGGGGAGAAGGTTGAGGAAACCAGCAGGGGAGAAGGTTGAGGAAACCAGCAGTGGAGAAGGTTGAGGAAACCAGCAGGGGAGAAGGTTGAGGAAACCAGCAGTGGAGAAGGTTGAGGAAACCAGCAGGGGAGAAGGTTGAGGAAACCAGCAGGGGAGAAGGTTGAGGAAACCAGCAGTGGAGAAGGTTGAGAAAACCAGCAGGGGAGAAGGTTGAGGAAACCAGCCGTGGAGAAGGTTGAGGAAACCAACAGGGGAGAAGGTTGAGGAAACCAGCAAAGGAGAAGGTTGAGGAAACCAGCAAGGGAGAAGGTTGAGGAAACCAGCAAGGGAGAAGGTTGAGAAAACCAGCAGTGGAGTGTGTGTGTATGTGTGCTTGCGTGCATATATTCGCGCACTTGAATAAGTGTGTGTGTAGGAGGTAGACAGAGGGCAGTGTTTTCTTTTCGTTCTGTTTATGTTCTGTTTCTTTGGTTTCGCGGCGTGGGCAGCTGTCCGGGGGGAAACCAGAATCATTCAAACTAAAGTACGCTGATTGAACACTGTTTTTCCAGCCCGTGGCACAAACATCTTAGCGTCGTCTCTATAGCAATGCTAACGACCTGTTGGGAATGTTTCCATCTAAATGATGTGTTACAGCAAACAAACAGAACACAGAGGGTCTGTATCCCAAAATGGCACCTTAATCCCTATGTAGTGGGCACTAGTTTAAACCCTATTGGTTAGGGTTAAGGTTAGCCCTATGGGCCTGGTCTAAAGTAGTGTACGATATAGGGCATAGTGTTTCATTTGGGACACACAGCCTAAGAGAGAGATGCTGTAGATATAATGGATGTAATGTTTGTATAATTTATTCTGAAGCCTTCAGGGTGCGTTACAATTTAACTTCCTAAAAGGTAAAAAAATATATAATTGTTCACTACTCACTTCCCATTTAAAGGCATTGACAGGAGTTTCCATTTCCTTTCAAATCAATGAAGGGAAGTGAACAAGTACACACTTCAGCAGGAAGGGGAGATAATTGGGACGGAAACCAGAGTCTATCTGTCTGTCAATACCCAGACTAGGGTGAATAAAATCTGGATTCATCTTTTCCATTATAGCGTTATGAAGAACAATAACAACCAATGTCGTGTACGTTACAAACAAAGCAATGCAGGAAATATAAAACTTGTAGTGCATTTAAGGTTTAAAAAGGCTTCTGAAGTATCAACCCCTTCCAAAAATGTCCATTAATTATAATCCACATAATAATTACAATTTCCTATTCCTGTAGGATGATTTTCCTGCTGTAGCAAACTGGCTCAAATTAAGATCCTACATCTGTATTAAATACATAGGAAATGGAAACATCTAGACATTTCTACGCTAAGATAGAGTTTTTACTTTTGGGGAAACCCCTTTGGTGTGAGTGATTGAGGAGGGCGGAGCAGCGATGACACGGTCGTGAGCGGCTGATTGCAGCCATCTTGAACAGATCTGGCTTCGCCACAGGTCTCCATTTACTGGGCTGTCATTACTGCAGAGGTAAGCTCTCTAACACACACACACACACACACACACACACACACACACACACACACACACACACACACACACACACACACACACACACACACACACACACACACACACACACACACACACACGTGCTGGGGGCAAGCGATGAATGAGTGCAGCGAGGCCTGGACCTGATCAAACGCCTGGTGGTTCGGGAGGAGGAGGAGGGTGGGGTGGGATGGGGGAGGGTGGGGGAGTGTGGAGGAGGGTGGAGGAGGGTGGTGTGTAGAGGAGGGTGGAGGGTGGAGGATGGTGGTGTGTAGTGGAGGGTGGAGGAGGGTGGAGGAGGATGGAGGAGGGTGGAGGAGTGTGGAGGAGGGTGGGGGAGGATGGAGGAGGGTGGTGTGTGGAGGAGGGTGGAGGAGGGTGGAGGAGGGTGGTGTGTGGAGGAGGGTGGAGGAGGGTGGTGGAGGGTGGAGGAGTGTGGAGGAGGGTGGTGTGTGGAGGAAGGTGGAGGAGTGTGGAGGGTGGAGAAGGGTGGTGGAGGAGGGTGGAGGAGTGGAGGAGGGTGGAGGAGGGTGGAGGAGGGTGGAGGAGTGTGGAGGATGGAGGAGGGTGGTGGAGGAGGGTGGAGGAGGGTGGAGGAGTGTGGAGGAGGGTGGAGGAGTGTGGAGGAGGGTGGTGTGTGGAGGAGGGTGGAGGAGTGTGGAGGGTGGAGAAGGGTGGTGGAGGAGGGTGGAGGAGTGTGGAGGAGGGTGGTGTGTGGAGGAGGGTGGAGGAGTGTGGAGGGTGGAGAAGGGTGGTGGAGGAGGGTGGAGGAGTGTGGAGGAGGGTGGAGGAGGGTGGAGGAGGGTGGAGGAGTGTGGAGGATGGAGGAGGGTGGTGGAGGAGGGTAGAGGAGTGTGGAGGATGGAGGAGGGTGGAGGAGGATGGAGGAGGATGGAGGAGGGTGGAGGAGGTTGGAGGAGGGTGGAGGAGGGTGGAGGAGGGTGGAGGAGGGTGGAGGAGGTTGGAGGAGGGTGGAGGAGGGTGGAGGAGGATGGAGGAGGTTGGAGGAGGGTGGAGGAGGATGGAGGAGGGTGGAGGAGGGTGGAGGAGGGTGGAGGAGGATGGAGGAGGATGAAGGAGGGTGGAGGAGGGTGGTGTGTAGAGGAGGGTGAAGGGTGGAGGATGGTGGTGTGTGGAGGAGTGTAGTGGAGGGTGGAGGAGGGTGGAGGAGGATGGAGGAGGATGAAGGAGGGTGGAGGAGGGTGGAGGAGGGTGGAGGAGTGTGGAGGATGGAGGAGGGTGGTGGAGGAGGGTGGAGGAGTGTGGAGGAGGGTGGAGGAGGGTGGAGGAGGGTGGAGGAGTGTAGTGGAGGGTGGAGGAGGGTAGTGGAGGGTGGAGGAGGGTGGAGGAGTGTAGTGGAGGGTGGAGGAGGGTAGTGGAGGGTGGAGGAGGGTGGAGGAGTGTAGTGGAGGAGTGTGGGGGTGGGGTGTGGGGGTGTGGGGGTGTGGGGTGTAAGGCAATCCTCTGGTAGAACTATCAGAGCACATTAACCAGACACACATCGTACTCCAGCCACCGGGCTTAGGCTCTGCCCACACACTCACACAAACACTCACACACACTCACACACACACTCACTCACACTCACACACTCACACACACACTCACACACACACTCACTCACACACTCACACTCACACACTCACACAAACACTCACACACACACTCACACACACACTCACACACACACTCACACACACACACACACACACACAGAGAGCTGCTCCGTCCGTCTAGCAATACACTGGTCCACTCACACAGAGAGCTGCTCCGTCCCTCTAGCAATACACTGGTCCCCTCACACAGAGAGCTGCTCCATCCCTCTAACAGAACACTGGTCCACTCACACAGAGAGCTGCTCCGTCCCTCTAACAGAACACTGGTCCACTCACACAGAGAGCTGCTCCGTCCCTCTAGCAATACACTGGTCCCCTCACACAGAGAGCTGCTCCATCCCTCTAGCAATACACTGGTCCCCTCA
Source organism: Salmo trutta (assembly GCF_901001165.1). Classification (NCBI taxonomy): domain Eukaryota; kingdom Metazoa; phylum Chordata; class Actinopteri; order Salmoniformes; family Salmonidae; genus Salmo; species Salmo trutta. Next base: position 1,568,664 of record NC_042972.1, on the reverse strand, counting down.
CACAGAGAGCTGCTCCGTCCCTCTAGCAATACACTGGTCCCCTCACACAGAGAGCTGCTCCATCCCTCTAGCAATACACTGGTCCCCTCACACAGAGAGCTGCTCCGTCCCTCTAGCAATACACTGGTCCCCTCACACAGAGAGCTGCTCCGTCCCTCTAACAGAACACTGGTCCCCTCACACAGAGAGCTGCTCCGTCCCTCTAGCAATACACTGGTCCCCTCACACAGAGAGCTGCTCCGTCCCTCTAGCAGTACACTGGTCCCCTCACACAGAGAGCTGCTCCGTCCCTCTAACAGAACACTGGTCCACTCACACAGAGAGCTGCTCCGTCCCTCTAACAGAACACTGGTCCCCTCACACAGAGAGCTGCTCCGTCCCTCTAGCAATACACTGGTCCCCTCACACAGAGAGCTGCTCCATCCCTCTAACAATACACTGGTCCCCTCACACAGAGAGCTGCTCCGTCCCTCTAACAGAACACTGGTCCACTCACACAGAGAGCTGCTCCGTCCCTCTAGCAATACACTGGTCCCCTCACACAGAGAGCTGCTCCATCCCTCTAGCAATACACTGGTCCCCTCACACAGAGAGCTGCTCCATCCCTCTAGCAATACACTGGTCCCCTCACACAGAGAGCTGCTCCATCCCTCTAGCAATACACTGGTCCCCTCACACAGAGAGCTGCTCCATCCCTCTAGCAATACACTGGTCCCCTCACACAGAGAGCTGCTCCATCCCTCTAGCAATACACTGGTCCCCTCACACAGAGAGCTGCTCCATCCCTCTAGCAATACACTGGTCCCCTCACACAGAGAGCTGCTCCGTCCCTCTAGCAATACACTGGTCCCCTCACACAGAGAGCTGCTCCGTCCCTCTAGCAATACACTGGTCCCCTCACACAGAGAGCTGCTCCGTCCCTCTAGCAATACACTGGTCCCCTCACACAGAGAGCTGCTCCGTCCCTCTAGCAGTACACTGGTCCCCTCACACAGAGAGCTGCTCCGTCCCTCTAGCAATACACTGGTCCCCTCACACAGAGAGCTGCTCCATCCCTCTAGCAATACACTGGTCCCCTCACACAGAGAGCTGCTCCATCCCTCTAGCAGTACACTGGTCCCCTCACACAGAGAGCTGCTCCGTCCCTCTAACAGAACACTGGTCCCCTCACACAGAGAGCTGCTCCATCCCTCTAGCAATACACTGGTCCCCTCACACAGAGAGCTGCTCCATCCCTCTAGCAGTACACTGGTCCCCTCACACAGAGAGCTGCTCCATCCCTCTAACAGAACACTGGTCCCCTCACACAGAGAGCTGCTCCGTCCCTCTAACAATACACTGGTCCCCTCACACAGAGAGCTGCTCCATCCCTCTAGCAATACACTGGTCCCCTCACACAGAGAGCTGCTCCATCCCTCTAGCAATACACTGGTCCCCTCACACAGAGAGCTGCTCCATCCCTCTAGCAATACACTGGTCCACTCTTCACCGTCTCTTTTATCCTTACATAAATAGGATTTAGCCAAATTGGGGGGGGGGAGGCTAGTTTTCCTATTTCACAAATATTAAGAGTAA
>NC_042972.1:1559320-1566989 GCF_901001165.1 Salmo trutta | reverse complement strand
TTCAGTACGGGCCATTCTACTGCCAATGTTTGTCTATGGAGATTGCACAGCTGTGTGCTCGATTTTATACACCTGTCAGCAACGGTGTGGCTGAAATAGCCAAATCCACTAATTTAAAGGGGTGTCCACATACTTTGTATTTATGAATTGTAGTGAATCTATGAATTGTGAATATCAGGTTTGATGAGAGCAGCAACACTTAGTGTTTAATGTTGTCTGTCTGACTGACCAAAAAAATATGTAAATTACCTCACCTTTAGTTATTTGAATATTTTTATTTCAGACGTTAACAACAAACATTAACATTATAAATTACCTGCTATCCTCCAAACCAATGTTAAGACCAGCGTCTAACAGAATGTAGACTGGTCTAATAGCCTATAACAGAATGTAGACTGGTCTAATAGCCTATAACAGAATGTAGACTGGTCTAATAGCCTATAACAGAATGTAGACTGGTCTAATAGCCTATAATAGAATGTAGACTGGTCTAATAGCCTACAACAGAATGTAGACTGGTTTAATAGCCTATAACAGAATGTAGACTGGTCTAACAGAATGTAGACTGGTCTAATAGCCTATAACAGAATGTAGACTGGTCTAATAGCCTATAAAAGAATGTAGACTGGTCTAATAGCCTATAACAGAATGTAGACTGGTCTAATAGCCTATAATAGAATGCAGACTGGTCTAACAGCCTATAACAGAATGTAGACTGGTCTAATAGCCTATAACAGAATGTAGACTGGTCTAATAGCCTATAACAGAATGTAGACTGGTCTATCAGCCTATAACAGAATGTAGACTGGTCTTATAATTTAGACTGCTTGCAGCAGTATCTGAGAAGTCAGTGTTGCCATTAAGGTAATGCTGTGTTCATGCTGGCCAGTCAGCCTGGTCTAAAGACTCTACCAGGCTATAATGCTGGCCAGTCAGCCTGGTCAAAAGACTCTACCAGGCTATAATGCTGGCCAGTCAGCCTGGTCTAAAGACTCTACCAGGCTATAATGCTGGCCAGTCAGCCTGGTCTAAAGACTCTACCAGGCTATAATGCTGGCCAGTCAGCCTGGTCTAAAGACTCTACCAGGCTATAATGCTGGCCAGTCAGCCTGGTCTAAAGACTCTACCAGGCTATAATGCTGGCCAGTCAGCCTGGTCTAGACACTCTACCAGGCTATAATGCTGGCCAGTCAGCCTGGTCTAAAGACTCTACCAGGCTATAATGCTGGCCAGTCAGCCTGGTCTAAAGACTCTACCAGGCTATAATGCTGGCCAGTCAGCCTGGTCTAGACACTCTACCAGGCTATAATGCTGGCCAGTCAGCCTGGTCTAGACACTCTACCAGGCTATAATGCTGGCCAGTCAGCCTGGTCTAAAGACTCTACCAGGCTATAATGCTGGCCAGTCAGCCTGGTCTAAACACTCTACCAGGCTATAATGCTGGCCAGTCAGCCTGGTCTAAACACTCTACCAGGCTATAATGCTGGCCAGTCAGCCTGGTCTAGACACTCTACCAGGCTATAATGCTGGCCAGTCAGCCTGGTCTGAAGACTCTACCAGGCTATAATGCTGGCCAGTCAGCCTGGTCTAAACACTCTACCAGGCTATAATGCTGGCCAGCCAGCCTGGTCTAGACACTCTACCAGGCTATAATGCTGGCCAGTCAGCCTGGTCTAGACACTCTACCAGGCTATAATGCTGGCCAGTCAGCCTGGTCTAGACACTCTACCAGGCTATAATGCTGGCCAGTCAGCCTTGTCTAGGCACTCTACCAGGCTATAATGCTGGCCAGTCAGCCTGGTCTAAACACTCTACCAGGCAATAATGCTGGCCAGTCAGCCTGGTCTAGACTCTCTACCAGGCTATAATGCTGGCCAGTCAGCCTGGTCTAGACTCTCTACCAGGCTATAATGCTGGCCAGTCAGCCTGGTCTAAAGACTCTACCAGGCTATAATGCTGGCCAGTCAGCCTGGTCTAAAGACTCTACCAGGCTATAATGCTGGCCAGTCAGCCTGGTCTAAAGACTCTACCAGGCTCTAATGCTGGCCAGTCAGCCTGGTCTAAAGACTCTACCAGGCTCTAACACACATAACCCTTCTAAACATCTGGATGCTTCATAAATAGCACCCTATTCCCTAAATGGTGCACTAAACTCTGGTCAAAAGGTAGTGCACCATATAGGGAATAGGGGCCCATTTGGGACTTTTCCACAGTCTGGTCCAACACAGTCACTTCTAAACATAGAGCCTTCTATGGACTGATCCTAATTAGCCAGCCCATTAGGAGTAATGTGGAGTAATGGGCTGTTAGATGTTATTTAGTAAAACAACACAGTGTAGGGTCTGAGGGTTTTATTATGGCTCTATAATAGGCTGAGGCTCAACTCTGCCCTGCCTGGAAGGTGTGTGTGTGTGTGTGTGTGTGTGTGTGTGTGTGTGTGTGTGTGTGTGTGTGTGTGTGTGTGTGTGTGTGTGTGTTCTATAATAGGCTAAGGCTCAACTCTGCCCTGCCTGGAAGGTGTGTGTGTGTGTGTGTGTGTGTGTGTGTGTGTGTGTGTGTGTGTGTGTGTGTGTGTGTGTGTGTGTTCTATAATAGGCTGAGGCTCAACTCTGCCCTGCCTGGAAGGTGTGTGTTTGTGTGTGTGTGTGTGTGTGTGTGTGTGTGTGTGTGTGTGTGTGTGTGTGTGTGTGTGTGTGTGTGTGTGTGTGTGTGTGTGTGTGTGTGTCCGTCTGCATGTTTCCAGATTGTAGCAGGTTCTGTACTAATTCAGTTTCCACATAAAGAATGTGATGGACCACCCACGTGTAGGAGGACTGAGGCTGCTGGATGTTTGTTGGGAGTGTGTAGAGGTGTGTGGTGATGTGTAGTAATGTGTAGCAGCAGTGTGTAGCAGCAGTGTGTAGTAATGTGTAGCAGCAGTGTGTAGTAATGTGTAGCAGCAGTGTGTAGTAGCAGTGTGTAGCAGCAGTGTGTAGTATTGCGTAGCAGCAGTGTGTAGCAGCAGTGTGTAGCAGCAGTGTGTAGTGTGTAGCAGCAGTGTGTAGCAGCAGTGTGTAGTAGTGTGTAGCAGCAGTGTGTAGTAATGTGTAGCAGCAGTGTGTAGTAGTGTGTAGTATTGTGTAGCAGCAGTGTGTAGCAGCAGTGTGTAGCAGCAGTGTGTAGTATTGTGTAGCAGCAGTGTGTAATATTGTGTAGCAGCAGTGTGTAGTAATGTGTAGCAGCAGTGTGTAGTAATGTGTAGCAGCAGTGTGTAGTAATATGTAGCAGCAGTGTGTAGTAATGTGTAGCAGCAGTGTGTAGCAGCAGTGTGTAGTAGCAGTGTGTAGCAGCAGTGTGTAGCAGCAGTGTGTAGTAGCAGTGTGTAGCAGCAGTGTGTAGCAGCAGTGTGTAGTAATGTGTAGCAGCAGTGTGTAGTATTGTGTAGTAGCAGTATGTAGTATTGTGTAGCAGCAGTGTGTAGTAGTGTGTAGCAGCAGTGTGTAGCAGTGTGTAGCAGCAGTGTGTAGTATTGTGTAGCAGCAGTGTGTAGCAGCAGTGTGTAGTAATGTGTAGCAGCAGTGTGTAGTAGCAGTGTGTAGCAGCAGTGTGTAGTAGCAGTGTGTAGTATTGTGTAGCAGCAGTGTGTAGCAGCAGTGTGTAGTATTGTGTAGCAGCAGTGTGTAGTAGCAGTGTGTAGCAGCAGTGTGTAGTAGCAGTGTGTAGTAGCAGTGTGTAGCAGCAGTGTGTAGCAGGAGTGTGTAGTAATGTGTAGCAGCAGTGTGTAGTAGTGTGTAGTATTGTGTAGTAGCAGTGTGTAGTATTGTGTAGCAGCAGTGTGTAATGTTGTGTAGCAGCAGTGTGTAGTAATGTGTAGCAGCAGTGTGTAGCAGCAGTGTGTAGTATTGTGTAGCAGCAGTGTGTAGCAGCAGTGTGTAGTATTGTGTAGCAGCAGTGTGTAGCAGCAGTGTGTAGTATTGTCTAGCAGCAGTGTGTAGTAATGTGTAGTAATGTGTAGCAGCAGTGTGTAGTAATGTGTAGTAGCAGTGTGTAGCAGCAGTGTGTAGCAGCAGTGTGTAGCAGTAGTGTGTAGTAATGTGTAGCAGCAGTGTGTAGTAGCAGTGTGTAGCAGCAGTGTGTAGTAGCAGTGTGTAGTAGCAGTGTGTAGCAGCAGTGTGTAGTATTGTGTAGTAGCAGTGTGTAGTATTGTGTAGTAGCAGTGTGTAGTAATGTGTAGCAGCAGTGTGTAGCAGCAGTGTGTAGCAGCAGTGTGTAGTATTGTGTAGCAGCAGTGTGTAGTAATGTGTAGCAGCAGTGTGTAGTAACAGTGTGTAGTAATGTGTAGCAGCAGTGTGTAGTAATGTGTAGCAGCAGTGTGTAGCAGCAGTGTGTAGTAATGTGTAGCAGCAGTGTGTAGTAGCAGTGTGTAGTAATGTGTAGCAGCAGTGTGTAGTAGCAGTGTGTAGTATTGTGTAGCAGCAGTGTGTAGTAATGTGTAGCAGCAGTGTGTGGCAGCAGTGTGTAGCAGCAGTGTGTAGTAATGTGTAGCAGCAGTGTGTAGCAGCAGTGTGTAGCAGCAGTATGTAGTAGCAGTGTGTAGTATTGTGTAGCAGCAGTGTGTAGCAGCAGTGTGTAGTATTGTGTAGCAGCAGTGTGTAGCAGCAGTGTGTAGAGGTGTGTTTCTAGCTCCAACAGTGCAGTATACCGAACAAGGGATTTTCTTTATTTTTACTATTTTCTACATTATAGAATAATAGTGAAGACATCAAAACTATGACATAACACATATGGAATCATGTAGTAATCAAAAAAGTTAAACAAATCAAAATATATTTTATATATTTTAAATTCTTCAAAGTAGCCACCCTTTTTCTTGGGATAGGATAAAGTAATCCTTCTAACCCCCCCCCCCCCCCCCCCCCCCCTTAAAATATTTAGATGCACTATTGTAAAGTGGTTGTTCCACTGGATATCATAAGGTGAATGCACCAATTTGTAAGTCGCTCTGGATAAGAGCGTCTGCTAAATGACTTAAATGTAAATGTAAAATGTAAGCTTAGCAGACTCTTGGCATTCTCTCAACCAGCTTCATGAGGTAGTCACCTGGAATATATTTCAATTAACAGTTCTGCTTCGTTAAATGTTCATTTGTTGGAAATGATTTCCTTCTTAATGCGTTTGAGCCAATCAGTTGTGTTGTTACAAGGTAGGGGTGGTATACAGAAGATAGCCAGCCCTATTTGGCAAAAGACCGTCCATATTATGGCAAGAACAGCTCAAATAAGCAAAGAGAAACAATGGTCCATCATTAATTTAATTAAGACATGATGGTCCTTACAGAACATTTCAATAACCTTGAAAGTTTCTTCAAGTGCAGTCGCAAAAACCATCAAGTACTATGATGAAACTGGCTCTCATGAGGACCGCCACAGGAAAGGAAGACCCAGAGTTACCTCTGCTGCAGAGGATAAGTTCATTAGAGTTACCAGCCACAGAAATTGCAGGCCAAATAAATGCTTCACAGAGTTCAAGTAACAGACGTCTCAACATCAACTGTTCAGAGGAGACTGCGCGAATCAGGCCTTCATGGCTGAATTGCTGCAAAGAAACCACTATTAAAGGACCCCAATAATAACAAGAGTCTTGCTTGGGCCAAGAAACACGAGCAATGGACATTAGACCGGTGGAAATCTGTCCTTTGGTCTGATGAGTCCGAATTTGAGATTTTTGGTTCCAACCGCCGTGTCTTTGTGAGACGCAGAGTAGCTGAACGAATGATCTCCGCATGTGTGGTTCCCACTGTGAAGCATGGAGGAGGAGGTGTGATGGTGTGGGGGTGCTTTGCTAGTGACACTGTCTGTGATTTATTTAGAATTCAAGGCACACTTAACCAGCATGGCTACCACAGCATTCTGCAGCAATACGCCATCCCATCTGGTTTGCGCTTAGTGGGACTATCATTTGTTTTTCAACAGGACAATGACCCAAAACACACCTCCAAGCTGTGTAAGGGCTATTTGACCAATGAGAGTGATGGAGTGCTGCATCAGATGACCTGGTCTCCACAATCACCCAACCTCAACCCAATTGAGATTTGGGATGAGTTGGACCACAGAGCGAAGGAAAAGCAGCCAACAAGTGGTCATTATATGTGGGAACTCCTTCAAGACTGTTGGAAAAGCATTCCTCATGAAGCTGGTTGAGAGAATGCCAAGAGTGTGCAAAGCTGTCATCAAGGCAAAGGGTGGCTACTTTGAAGAATCTAAAATCTAAAATATATTTGATTTGTTGGACACTCTTTTGGTTACTGCATAATTCCATATGTGTTATTTCATAGTTGTGATGTCTTCACTATTATTCCACAATGTAGAAAACAGTAAAAATAAAGAAAAACCCTTGAATGAGTAGGTGTGTCCAATCTTTTGACTGGTACTGTGTATGAATAACGGACAGTAAAGACAGTATAAACAGTTCCCTTAGAAAGTATTCATACCCTTGTACTTATTCCGCATTTTGTTATGTTATGTCCTCAATTCAAAATGTATTAAATTATAATTTTTTTCACGCCCATCTACACACAATACCCCATAATGACAAAGTAAAAACATGTTTCTAGACATTTTTGCAAAAGTATTGAAAATAAACTGAAATATCGAATTTACCTAAGTGTTCACACCCTTGAGTCAATACATGTTATAATCACCTTAGCAGCGATTACAGCTGTGATTCTTTCGGGGTAAGTCTCTAAGAGCTTTGAGTCTTTCTGGGTAAGTCTCTAAGAGCTTTGCACATCTGGATTGTACAATTATGATCTTTCAGATTCTTCAAGCTCTGTCAAGTTGGTGGTTGATCATTGCTAGACAGCCATATTCAAGTCTTGCAATAGATTGTCGAGCCGATTTAAGTCAAACCTCTAACTAGGCCACCCTCACTGTCATTTTGGTAAGCAACTCCAGTCTATATTTGGCTTTGTGTTTTAGGTTATTGTCCTGCTGAAATGTGAATTTGTCTCCCAGTGTCTGTTGGAAAGCAGAGTAAACCAGTTTTCCCAATAGGATTTTGCCTATTCTTAACTTTCTTCCATGTATTTTTATCCTAAAAAACTTCCTAGACCTTGCCAATAACAAGCATACCCAGGTAATAGTCTTTAATGACGTGTCATCAGATAATCATCATAAGAAAATTGTCATAATATATCACCATAATATGGCAGAATGCCCCAACCTCAAACCTAACCAACCCCACCCATCTAGACCTGGTTTCAAATACTAATCTGAAATTATTCAAATACTTAGTGCAATTGCTCTGGAGTGCCAAATGTTTGGGATTCACAGTTTTGGGACTGTTCTGTTGGTTCATTGTAAGCCAGGCAAGTTAACAGATAAAGTATTTGAAATTATTTAGAAAATGTACTGTATGACGGCCGCGTTGAAAGTCACTGAGTTCTTCAGTACGGGCCATTCTACTGCCAATGATTGTCTATGAAGATTGCATGGCTGTGTACTTGACTTTTCACCTGTCAGCAAACAGGCCAAACTATGCAACACCGCTGAAATAGCTACATTTGAAGGGCTGTTCACTTTTTCCTCCGTCTTTTCTTCACATAAATGACGGGGATTTGGACTTTTTTCCCGGGAAAGCGGTATATCCTTCACGTCGGAATCGGTAAAGGAAAAAGGTCCAAATCCCCGTT
>NC_042972.1:1486820-1554320 GCF_901001165.1 Salmo trutta | reverse complement strand
CAGTAGTGTCTGTGGTTTCTGTGGAGACGCTGTGATCTCCCTGATTGGTTGAGACAGCCTCTGACCTGGCCCTCCATCCTCTCTTGACTCTCAGCTGACACGAAAGAGTGAAACTTATCGATGCAGAGAGCTCTTAATGCAGCGTACAGGGTTAGCATGACGACACTGCACAGAGCTCTGCTAGAGGTTAGCATGTAACATCGATAGGTTTAGGCTTCTACGTATATACTCGAATTTCCTTATACTTATGAGGTTGCTACACCCTGCCTATGAATGAGTTTACAACGTAGCACAGGTCCAGAGACAAATTTGAGTAATCAAGGTAAAAGATAGTAACACATTCAATACCACCTTGTACACTTGCCTTATCTGGGGCGTAATCATTAGTCCAACAATTGCAAATGAGAGTTTCTATTGGACAAAGTCAGGTATGTTTATCCCCTTTACTTTTGGTTCTGTTTAAGAAACGTTTTTTTCCCCCAACAGAATCGGCAGGTTGAATACCAATTCATTCCGCTATTCATTCGCAATGAATCCTACAAGCGAAGGGAAAGTGAACATGCAAACAGTTCACTTTCATAGCAGCCACATACAAACAGCATGATCACTTTCATAGCAGCCACATACAAACAGCATGATCACTTTCATAGCAGCCACATACAAACAGCATGATCACTTTCATAGCAGCCACATACAAACAGCATGATCACTTTGCTTGTTGTATAATTCCTTCTCACATCTACTTGCTCTCCTTCTCTCACCTTTTCCCTTGTGGACTCCAGTGTACAACACATCAGCTGTCTGTGGCCAGGGGAAAAACCTTTCCAAGCCAAACCAAAACCTTTCCAAGCCCAACCAAACCCTTTCCAAGAAAAACCAAAACCCTTCCAAGCAAAACCTTCAAATCATAACAACATAGCTCAGGCAGTAGGAAGCGCTCTCATCCATTTATATGCAGATGATACAGTCTTATACTCAGCTGGCCCCTCCCCAGATTTTGTGTTAAAAGCGCTACAACAAAGCTTCTTAGTGTCCAACAAGCTTTCTCTACCCTTAACCTTGTTCTGAACAGCTCCAAAACAAAGGTCATGTGGTTTGGTAAGAAGAATGCCCCTCTCCCTACTGGTGTGATTACTACCTCTGAGGGTTTAGAGCTGGAGGTAGTCACCTCATACAAGTACTTGGGAGTCTGGCTAGACGGTACACTGTCCTTCTCTCAGCACATATCAAAGCTGCAGGCTAAAGTTAAATCTGGACTTGGTTTCCTCTATCGTAATCGCTCCTCTTTCACCCCAGCTGCCAAACTAACCCTGATTCAGATGACCATCCTACCCATGCTAGATTACGGATACGTAATTTATAGATCGGCAGGTAAGGGTTCTCTCGAGCGGCTAGATGTTCTTTACCATTCGGCTATCAGATTTTCCACCAATGCTCCTTATAGGACACATCACTGCACTCGATACTCCTCTGAAAACTGGTCGTCTCTGTATACCCATCGCAAGACCCACTGGTTGATGCTTATTTATAAAACCCTCTTAGGCCTCACTCCCCCCTATCTGAGATATCTACTGCAGCCCTCATCCTCCACATACAACACCCGTTCACTCCCCCCTATCTGAGATATCTACTGCAGCCCTCATCCTCCACATACAACACCCGTTCAGCCTGTCACATTCTGTTAAAGGTCCCCAAAGCACACACATCCCTGGGTCGCTCCTCTTTTCAGTTGGCTGCAGCTAGCGACTGGAACGAGCTGCAACAAACACTCAAACTGGACAGTTTTATCTCAATCTCTTCATTCAAAGACTCAATCATGGACACTCTTACTGACAGTTGTGGCTGCTTTGTGTGACGTATTGTCTCTACCTTCTTGCTGTTGTCTCTGCCCAATAATGTTTGTACCATGTTTTGTGCTGCTGTGTTTTCATGTGTTGCTGCCATGCTATATTGTTGTCTTAGGTCTCTCTTCATGTAGTGTTTTGTTGTCTCTCGTGGTGTGTTTTGTCCTATATTTTTATATAAAAAATATATATATTTTAATCCCAGACCCCGTCCCCACAGGAGGCCTTTAGCCTTTTGGTAGGCCGTCATTGTAAATAATAATTTGTTCTTAACTGACTTGCCTGGATAAATAAAATACCAAATAAATAAAATCATGACCCTACATTGTTGTCACGTCATAGTCAACTAGAACTACTACAAAAAGCGTGTTAGTAAACCCGCTAAAATCATGCAGTATAGTGTACAGTCAGAAAGCAGTTTAGCAGTTACACATTACAAATTAATAAAACCAAAAGCTTACCTTGACCTGGAAGAGTTCCAGTGTCAGATAGCCAGCTAGCTAACATAGCATCCCTCTTTGTTTCAGTTGGGTGTTACCCCTCAATTACATAGCTGCATTAGCTAGCTAAGTGTACGTGGAAAAAATACCTCTTGCTTCTTCATTTTTAAAGAATTGTTCAGCACTGTTCCGCTATTGTCTTTCTCTTTGAGTCAACTACTCAACACATTTTATGCACTGCAGTGCTAGCTAGCTGTAGCGTATGCTTTCAGTACTAGATTCATTCTCTGATCCTTTGATTGGATAGACAACATGTCAGTTCATGCTGCAAGAGCTCTGATAGGTTGGAGGACGTCCTCCGGAAGTTGTCATAATTACTGTATAAGTCTATAGAAGGAGGTGAGAACCATGAGCCTCCTAGGTTTTGTATTGATTTTTATCTAAAAAGGATAACTTTAAATGTTTCAGTATTTGTATTTTTATGAAATTCACTGAGGATGGTTCTCCCATTCCACCTCTGAGAAGCTTCCACTGGTGTACTGTCAAGTGAAAATGGTGCCATTTTGGACACAGTCAGGGTTAGCATGACAGCACTGACCGACACGGGAGGATTCCCGAAATGCCAACATGATTTCTTATATATTGCAATACCTTTGACCAGAGCCAAACGGCACCCTATTCCCTGGTCAAAAGTAGGGGCCATGGTCCTTGTCAAAAGTGTTGCCTATATAGGGACAAGAGTGTCATTTGGGATGCAAACAAGATTAGAGTGTGTTCTGCAATCAGCCAGACAAATAAAATAAAATCAAATACAACAGTTGTAACTGTACCTTCCCAATGAAGCAGTTATATAGTAAAATACAGAACAATGGAGCTATATACAGGAAGTAACAGATCAACGTGGAGCTACAGTGGGGGGAAAAAGTATTTTATACGTTTGCCCACTTACAAAGAAATGATAAGCCTATAATTTTAATAGTAGGTTTATTTGAACAGTGAGAGACAGAATAACAACAAAAAAATCCAGAAAAACGCATGTCTAAAATGTTATAAAATGATTTGCATTTTAATGAGGGAAGTAAGTATTTGACCTCTCTGCAAAACATGACTTAGTACTTGGTGGCAAAACCCTTGTTGGCAATCAGAGAGGTCAGATGTTTCTTGTAGTTGGCCACCAGGTTTGCACACATCTCAGGAGGGATTTTGTCCCACTCCTCTTTGCAGATCTTCTCCAAGTCATTAAGGTTTCGAGGCTGACGTTTGGCAACTCGAACCTTCAGCTCCCTTCACAGATTTTCTATGGGATTAAGGTCTGGAGACTGGCTAGGCCACTCCAGGACCTTAATGTGCTTCTTCTTGAGCCACTCCTTTGTTACCTTGGCCGTGTGTTTTGGGTCATTGTCATGCTGGAATACCCATCCACGACCCATTTTCAATGCCCTGGCTGAGGGAAGGAGGTTCTCACCCAAGATTTGACGGTACATGTCCCCGTCCATCGTCCCTTTGATGCGGTGAAGTTGTCCTGTCCCCTAAGCAGAAAAACACTCCCAAAGCATAATGTTTCCACCTCCATGTTTGACGGTGGGGATGGTGTTCTAGGGGTCATAGGCAGCATTCCTCCTCCTCCAAACACGGCGAGTTGAGTTGATGTCAAAGAGCTCCATTTTGGTCTCATCTGACCACAACACTTTCACCAGTTTTCCTCTGAGTCATTCAGATGTTCATTGGCAAACTTCAGACGGGCCTGTATATGTATTCTTGAGCAGGGGGACCTTGCGGGCGCTGCAGGATTTCAGTCCTTCACGGCGTAGTGTGTTACCAATTGTTTTCTTGGTGACTATGGTCCCAGCTGCCTTGAGATCATTAACAAGATCCTCCCGTGTAGTTCTGGGCTGATTCCTCACAGTTCTCATAATCATTGCAACTCCACGAGGTGAGATCTTGCATTGAGCCCCAGGCCGAGGGAGATTGACATTTCTTTTGTGTTTCTTCCATTTGCGAATAATTGCACCAAATGTTGTCACCTTCTCACCAAGCTGCTTGGCGATGGTCTTGTAGGCCATTCCTGCCTTGTGTAGGTCTACAATCTTGTCCCTGACATCCTTGGAGAGCTCTTTGGTCTTGGCCATGGTGGAGAGTTTGGAATCTGATTGATTGCTTCTGTGGACAGGTGTCTTTTTTACAGGTAACAAGCTGCAGTTAGGAGCACTCCCTTTAAGAGTGTGCTCCTAATCTCAGCTCGTTACCTGTATAAAAGACACCTGGGAGCCAGAAATCTTTCTGATTGAGAGGGGGTCAAATACTTATTTCCCTCATTAAAATGAAAATCAATTTATAACATTTTTGACATGGATATTTTTGTTGTTATTCTGTCTCTCACTGTTCAAATAAACCTACCATTAAAATTATAGACTGATCCTTTCTTTGTCACTGGGCAAACGTACAAAATCAGCAGGGGATCAAATACTTTTTTCCCCCACTGTATATACAGGAAGCACCAGATCAACGTGGAGCTATATACAGGAAGTACCAGATCAATGTGAAGCTATATACAGGAAGTACCAGTACCAGATCAATGTGGAGCTATATACAGGAAGTACCAGTATCAGATCAATGTGGAGCTATATACAGGAAGTACCAGTACCAGATCAATGTGGAGCTATATACAGGAAGTACCAGATCAATGTGGAGCTATATACAGGAAGTACCAGATCAATGTGGAGGTATATACAGGGAGTACCAGATCAATGTGGAGGTATATACAGGGAGTACCAGATCAATGTGGAGCTATATACAGGAAGTACCAGATCAATGTGGAGGTATATACAGGGAGTACCAGATCAATGTGCAAAGGTACGCGATTTGAGGTAGATATGTACACAAAGGCAGGGTAAAGTGACTAGGCATCAGGATAGATAATAATAAGGTATTTGAGGTAGATATGTACATGAAGGCAGGGTAAAGTGACTAGGCATCAGGATAGATAATAATAAGGTATTTGAGGTAGATATGTACATGAAGGCAGGGTAAAGTGACTAGGCATCAGGATAGATAATAATAAGGTATTTGAGGTAGATATGTACACAAAGGCAGGGTAAAGTGACTAGGCATCAGGATAGATAATAATAAGGTATTTGAGGTAGATATGTACATAAAGGCAGGGTAAAGTGACTAGGCATCAGGATAGATAATAATAAGGTATTTGAGGTAGATATGTACATGAAGGCAGGGTAAAGTGACTAGGCATCAGGATAGATAATAATAAGGTATTTTAGGTAGATATGTACATGAAGGCAGGGTAAAGTGACTAGACATCAGGATAGATAATAATAAGGTATTTGAGGTAGATATGTACATGAAGGCAGGGTAAAGTGACTAGGCATCAGGATAGATAATAATAAGGTATTTGAGGTAGATATGTACATGAAGGCAGGGTAAAGTGACTAGTCATCAGGATAGATAATAATAAGGTATTTGAGGTAGATATGTACATGAAGGCAGGGTAAAGTGACTAGGCATCAGGATAGATAATAATGAGGTATTAGAGGTAGATATGTACATGAAGGCAGGGTAAAGTGACTAGGCATCAGGATAGATAATAATAAGGTATTTGAGGTAGATATGTACATGAAGGCAGGGTAAAGTGACTAGGCATCAGGATAGATAATAATAAGGTATTAGAGGTAGATATGTACATGAAGGCAGGGTAAAGTGACTAGGCATCAGGATAGATAATAATAAGAGTAAAATAACAAATGGAGTAGCAGCAGCATATAATGAATGTAAAAGTGTGTGTGTGTGTGGGGGGGGGGGGGGTTCTGTGTGAGTGTAATTGTAGTGTGTGTGTGGGGGGGGGGGTCTGTGTGAGTGTAATTGTAGTGTGTGTGTGTGTGGGGGGGGGGGGGGGGGGGGGGGGGGGTCTGTGTGAGTGTAATTGTAGTGTGTGTATTTTTCAGGCCTTCCTCTGACAACACCTGATACAGAGGTCCTGGATGACAGGGAGCTCGGCCCGTTCAGGAAGTCCAGGATCCAGTTGCAGAGGGAGGTTTTCAGTCCCAGGGTCCCCAGCTTGGTGATGAGCTTGGAGGGGACTGTGGTGTTGAATGCTGATCTGTAGTCTATGAACAGCATTTTAGTTATTTCCCGTCTTGTCCAGGTGGGAAAGGGCAGTGTGAAGTACATTGGAGATTGTGTCGTCTGTGGATCTGTTTGGGGCTGTATGTGAATTGGAGTGGGTCCAGGGTGTCTGGGATGATGGTGTTCATGTGTTGATGTCAGTCCCCTGCCCTGAACCTTAGAGACTGTTCTAGCCGGCTACCACCTGGTACTCTGCCCTGAACCTTAGAGACTGTTCTAGCCGGCTACCACCTGGTACTCTACCCTGCACCTTAGAGACTGTTCTAGCCAGCTACCACATCAGTCCCCTGCCCTGAACCTCAGAAACTGTTCTAGCCGGCTACCACCCAGTACTCTACCCTGAACCTTAGAGACTCCTGCCCTATGTACAGTCATTGAACACTGGTCACTTTACTTTACATTTACATTTAAGTCATTTAGCAGACGCTCTTATCCAGAGCGACTTACAAATTGGTGCATTCACCTTATGATATCCAGTGGAACAACCACTTTATAATAGTGCATCTAAATCTTTTGGGGGGGGGGGTTAGAAGGATTACTTTATCCTATCCCAGGTATTCCTTAAAGAGGTGGGGTTTCAGGTGTCTCCGGAAGGTGGTGATTGACTCCGCTGTCCTGGCGTCGTGAGGGAGCTTGTTCCACCATTGGGGTGCCAGAGCAGCGAACAGTTTTGACTGGGCTGAGTGGGAACTGTGCTTCCTCAGAGGTAGGGAGGCGAGCAGGCCAGAGGTGGATGAACGCAGTGCCCTTGTTTGGGTGTAGGGCCTGATCAGAGCCTGAAGGTACGGAGGTGCCGTTCCCCTCACAGCTCCGTAGGCAAGCACCATGGACTTGTAGCGGATGCGAGCTTCAACTGGAAGCCAGTGGAGAGAGCGGAGGAGCAGGGTGACGTGAGAAAACTTGGGAAGGTTGAACACCAGACGGGCTGCGGCGTTCTGGATGAGTTGTAAGGGTTTAATGGCACAGGCAGGGAGCCCAGCCAACAGCGAGTTGCAGTAATCCAGACGGGAGATGACAAGTGCCTGGACTAGGACCTGCGCCGCTTCCTGTGTGAGGCAGGGTCGTACTCTGCGAATGTTGTAGAGCATGAACCTACAGGATCGGGTCACCGCCTTGATGTTAGTGGAGAACGACAGGGTGTTGTCCAGGGTCACGCCAAGGTTCTTAGCACTCTGGGAGGAGGACACAAGGGAGTTGTCAACCGTGATGGCGAGATCATGGAACGGGCAGTCCTTCCACGGGAGGAAGAGCAGCTCCGTCTTGCCGAGGTTCAGCTTGAGGTGGGGATCCGTCATCCACACTGATATGTCTGCCAGACATGCAGAGATGCGATTCGCCACCTGGTTATCAGAAGGGGGAAAGGAGAAGATTAATTGTGTGTCGTCTGCATAGCAATGATAGGAGAGACCATGTGAGGATATGACAGAGCCAAGTGACTTGGTGTATAATGAGAATAGGAGAGGGCCTAGAACAGAGCCCTGGGGGACACCAGTGGTGAGAGGACGTGGTGCGGAGACAGATTCTCGCCACGCCACCTGGTAGGAGCGACCTGTCAGGTAGGACGCAATCCAAGCGTGGGCCGCGCCGGAGATGCCCAGCTCGGAGAGGGTGGAGAGGAGGATCTGATGGTTCACAGTATCAAAGGCAGCAGATAGGTCTAGAAGGATGAGAGCAGAGGAGAGAGAGTTAGCTTTACCAGTGCGGAGAGCCTCCGTGACACAGAGAAGAGCAGTCTCAGTTGAATGCCCAGTCTTGAAACCTGACTGATTAGGGTCAAGAAGGTCATTCTGAGAGAGATAGCAGGAGAGCTGGCCAAGGACGGCACGTTCAAGAGTTTTGGAGAGAAAAGAAAGAAGGGATACTGGTCTGTAGTTGTTGACATCGGAGGGATCGAGTGTAGGTTTCTTCAGAAGGGGTGCAACTCTCGCTCTCTTGAATACGGAAGGGACGTAGCCAGCGGTCAAGGATGAGTTGATGAGCGAGGTAAGGTAGGGGAGAAGGTCTCCGGAAATGGTCTGGAGAAGAGAGGAGGGGATAGGGTCAAGTGGGCAGGTTGTTGGGCGACCGGCCGTCACAAGACGCGAGATTTCATCTGGAGAGAGGGGAGAAAGAGGTCAAAGCACAGGGTAGGGCAGTGTGAGCAGGACCAGCGGTGTCGTTTGACTTAGCAAACGAGGATCGGATGTCATCAACCTTCTTTTCAAAATGGTTGACGAAGTCATCCGCAGAGAGGGAGGAGGGGGGAGGAGGATTCAGGAGGGATGGAGAAGGTAGCAAAGAGCTTCCTAGGGTTAGAGGCAGATGCTTGGAATTTAGAGTGGTAGAAAGTGGCTTTAGCAGCAGAGACAGAAGAGGAAAATGTAGAGAGGAGGGAGTGAAAGGATGCCAGGTCCGCAGGGAGGCAAGTTTTCCTCCATTTCCGCTCGGCTGCCCGGAGCCCTGTTCTGTGAGCTCGCAGTGAGTCGTCGAGCCACGGAGCAGGAGGGGAGGACCGAGCCAGCCTGGAGGATAGGGGACAGAGAAAATCAAAGGATGCAGAAAGGGAGGAGAGGAGGGTTGAGGAGGCAGAATCAGGAGATAGGTTGGAGAAGGTTTGAGCAGAGGGAAGAGATGATAGGATGGAAGAGGAGAGAGTAGCGGGAGAGAGAGAACGAAGGTTGGGACGGCGCAATACCATCCGAGTAGGGGCAGAGTGAGAAGTGTTGGATGAGAGCGAGAGGGAAAAGGATACAAGGTAGTGGTCGGAGACTTGGAGGGGAGTTGCAATGAGATTAGTGGAAGAACAGCATCTAGTAAAGATGAGGTCAAGCGTATTGCCTGCCTTGTGAGTAGGGGGGGAAGGTGAGAGGGTGAGGTCAAAAGAGGAGAGGAGTGGAAAGAAGGAGGCAGAGAGGAATGAGTCAAAGGTAGACGTGGGGAGGTTAAAGTCACCCAGAACTGTGAGAGGTGAGCCATCCTCAGGAAATGAACTTATCAAGGCGTCAAGCTCATTGATGAACTCTCCAAGGGAACCTGGAGGGCGATAAATGATAAGGATGTTAAGCTTGAAAGGGCTGGTAACTGTTTATATACTCTTTCACCCATTTTATATGAATATACTGTTTTCTAGTCATGGCTCATCTTGTATAACTTATTTTTAGATTTTCCTCTGTTATGTGTGTATTTTTATATGTTATTAAAAATATTAATTGTTGGAGCTAGAAACAAGCATTTTGCTGTATCTACAATAACATCTGCAAATCTGTGTACACGACCAATAAAACTAATTTGATTTGATGACCAGCCTTTCAAGTTGTTCCTGTAATTACAGATGTGAGTGCTAGTCATTTAGGCAGATTACCTTGGAGTTATTGGGAACAGGAACAAAGGTGGTCAGCTTGAAACATGTTGGGATTACCGACTGGGAAAAGGAGAGATTGAAAATGTCTGTAGACACTTGCCAGGTGGTCTGTGGATGCTCTGAGAACGTGTCCTGGTATTCCATCTGGCCCGACGACATTGTGATTATTAACCTGTTTTAATGTTTTGCTCACATCGGCCATTGGGAGCGAGATCAAACAGTCATCCAGAACAACAGGGACTTTCATGCAGGACTCGGTGTCGTTTTCCTTGATAAAAGCATAAGACATTTATCTAATGGCTTGGTTTTCCTTTGTAATCCATTATCATCTGCATGCCCAGCCACATCCAATGAGCGTCGGAGCCGGTGTAATAGGATTCCACCTTCCTCCTATATTGTCCTTTTGCATGTTTGATGTTTCGTTGGAAGTCGTAGTAGTGGGCTTTCTTGCATGTGTCCGTGTCCGTGTCCCGTTCTTTGCAAGTGGCAGCTCTAGCCTTTAGCTCAGTGTGGATGTTGCCTGTAATCCATGGCTTCTGGTTGGGATGTGTGCGTACGGTCAATGTGGGGATGACGTCGTCGATGCACTTATTAAGGAAGCTGGTGACTGAGGCGGTAAACTCCTCAATGGCCATTGGATGAACCATGGAACATGTCCCAGTCTGTAGTAGCAAAACAGTCTTTTAGCCTCGCGTCTGTTTCATCGTACCACTTCCGTATTGAGGGCGTCACTGGTACTTCCTATTTTAATATTTATTTGTAAACAGGAAGATAGGAGTCATGGTCTTTTTTTCCTGAAAGGAGGACGAGGGAGGGCCTTTCTGTGGGTAGAACAAAAATGGTGTTGAATGTTAGCACCCCTAGTGGTTCAGGAGAAGTGAGGTAGAACAGTTTTAAGTCTCCCCGCATTAAATTCAGAAGTGAGGTAGAACAGTTTTAAGTCTCCCCGCATTAAATTCAGAAGTGAGGTAGAACAGTTTTAAGTCTCCCCGCATTAAAGTCCCCGCGTTAAAGTCACATAACATAGTCCAGTTGAACTAAGACATATTTTTGATGCTTTCATCCACTGTCAGGTGAAACACTAGGGATATCGTCTATCTTAAAGAGCAGAGACGAGAACACTTGGGCCATGTTCCAAATGGCCCCCTATTCCCTATATAGTGCATTACATATTTAACCTGGGCCAATAGGAAGCTGGTCAAAAGTAGTGCACTTTATATAGTGAACAGGATGCCATTTGTGAGGTAGTCCTGTCCTGACTGATGGAGTAATAAAATGTTCTTGTGTATACAGAACATATTTCATCCTGGTACCTGTACATCCTCTGGTTAAAAGCTGCTTCATCAATCTTCACACACACACACACACACACAGAGGAAGAGAACGAGTGTTATTACTTCTAAACAAAGGAAAAGAGAGGAGAGAAAGACAGGAGCGAGAGAGAAAGAAGAGCGAGAGAGAGAGAGAGAGAAAGAAGAGCGAGAGAGAGAGAGAGAGAAAGAAGAGCGAGAGAGAGAGAGAGAGAGAGAGAGAAAGGAGAGAAAGACAGGAGCGAGAGAGAAAGAAGAGCGAGAGAGAGAGAGAGAGAGAGAGAGAGAGAGAGGAGAGAAAGACAGGAGCGAGAGAGAAAGAAGAGCGAGAGAGAGAGAGAGGGAGCGAGAGGCTCCGTAATGGGACATTCCCCCAGTCTAACAAGCAGGTGTTAGACGGCCTCATCACGTCAGTAAAAGAACACTCCAGGACCAAAGTGATTTTAGGCCATGTGTTCTGAAGGGGGGGACAACCAATCATTCAGTTATTTCTTTGTTCTGTTCCGTTGTTCCCAACAGAAAAATAAAGTTCTGAAACAGTTCGAACCCCACAAAAAGTACAGGTTTATATTGTTCCTTTCTAAACTGAAATCAAAAAAGTTTTACATTTAGCTCAACAACAAAGAAGGGAACTATTTTAAAAATCTCCCCCTAATTTCTGAATCATGCTTCTAAAGTCGTCAGTTGGCTACAGTAACCTGCATCAATGGGGAGGAGCAGGTAGCCTACACACACAAACAAAGATTTCCAGCTGGCAGTTAGACACTGGAGTGACAAAGTGAAGGCTTTGTATTGGCACTTTGTTGCAATTTTTGTGGGACTTGGAAAAAAAATGCCTGGGACATAAAAATAACATTATTAAATGGTTCCCATGCATTTAAAATAATGGTTACTTTCCGGGAAACAGTATAGATCACTTTCGTTTCTGGTTTGGGTTCTATTCCTCAAATAATGCAGTAATTTTTCAGTTCTGTTCCCTGAACCAGTTCCAACCCATGCAACCAAGTAAAACGTTTGAGAATGACAAGCTGTTTGAATATAAAAATTAAAAAAATCACAGACCAAGACTGCAGGTTTAGAAATACTAACTGTTGATTTGTCACTGTCTTCTCCTTCCCTGTACAGAACAGTAAGGTGTTCTCACACCTTGACTGGATCAGGGGTTGAGTCCCAAATGGCACCCTATTCCCCCCCATGGACCCGGGTTAAAAACAAGTACCATTTGGGACAGAGCCCAGACCTAGAAATGTACCCTCCTTGCCAGTTACTCTCTCCCACTACCCTGGTCCAATACCGCTCAGACATTTATATCCCCAGCCCTGTCAGTTTAAGTGTACTTGAGGATTTATTTATTAGTACCACTTGTAAACTTTCCCATAAAAAAAAAAAAAAACCCAAGTGAATTTCTCTATGAGGATGGTAAGTGCAGTTCTCCATTCATCACAGGCTGGGTTTGAGCCAGGCAGATGGCCCCTTAAGTCTGCCAAACTCTATGAGAAACAGATAGAGGAGAGATGGGGGAGGGAGGGAGAAAGAGAGGAGAGATGGGGAGGGAGGGAGAAAGAGAGAGTGAGAGGAGAGATGGGGGAGGGAGGAGAGATGTGGGAGGGAGGAGAGATGTGGGAGGGAGGAACAAAGAGAGGAGAGATGGGGGAGGGAGGGAGAAAGAGAGAGAAATAGGGAGTGAGAGGAGAGATGGGGAGGGAGGGAGGGAGGGAGGGAGAAAGAGAGGAGAGATGGGGGAGGGAGGGAGAAAGAGAGAGTGAGAGGAGAGATGGGGGAGGGAGGAGAAATGTGGGAGGGAGGGACAAAGAGAGGAGAGATGGGGGAGGGAGGAGAGATGTGGGAGGGAGGGAGAAAGAGAGAAATAGGGAGTGAGAGGAGAGATGGGGAGGGAGGGAGGGAGAAAGAGAGAGAAATAGGGAGTGAGAGGAGAGATGGGGAGGGAGGGAGAAAGAGAGAGAAATAGGGAGTGAGAGGAGAGAAATAGGGAGTGAGAGGAGAGAGACAGGCAGAGCAAGAGAAAAAAAATGACACGATTAATTGTTAATCTTCTTAGTACCTTAACATTGGATGGTCCATCTGACAGACCTTGACTATCTTAGCTAGTCTCCGTCCCAAATTACTCATGTTGCTGTCGGGGGGGGGGGGGGGGGGGGGCTGGTCAACAACTCACGAGAGTGTGAAGTAACACAAACGTAGACAAACAAATTCACCTTTCTCCAGGGAAATGACCCAGGACTTTTATTCAGGTAAAGAAAACAGAATGCAGACACAACGCTGGCTAACAATAAAACCAACCCCAAACCTCGTCTTTCAACACGAGTCTTCCGGTCCCTCTCTGCTACCGGACAGCTAAGCTGTTTACCGGCATATCCAACAAATAAAACAGAAATTCAACAAGCTTGTCCTTACTTGGGTCAGGTCTACAGCCAAGTAACATCCTGTAGGTTCCTGTCCAGTTGGGTTCGATATCCCTCCCAGTATTGGAGGTCCCTGCCTGGAGCAGCTCTTGCTGCTCCAGACCCTAAAACAAATCTGGCCGAAACCAGGTTAAAACAGCCACCGCCCAACTTCCAAGGTAATTAAATGCAGGTGTGTGTGTAATTAGGCTCTTACCCTTCCGGGCCATCCTCTCTCCTGTCCAGCAGATGTAGCAAACGAGCAGGAGTACATATATTAAAGTGGGGTGGCAGGTAGCCTCGTGGTTAGAGCTTTGGGCCAGTAACCGAAAGGTTGCTGGGTCGAATCCCCTGAGCTAAGAAAGTAAAAAACTGTTCTTCTGCCCCTGAACAAGGCAGTTAACCCACTGTTCCCCAGTAGGTTGTCATTGTAAATAAAAATCAGGTACAAATTATTATTTTCCTAACTGACTTGCTTAGTGAAATAAAGGTAAAAAATATCACACGCCCACCGTTTAACTCTATCAAATCAATGATGCGCCTGATACAACAGTGACCTTACAGACCTTACAGTGAAATGCTTACTTACAAGCCCTAACCAACAATGCAGTTTTAAAATCGGACATAGCGATTGCATAAAGGAGTTCTGTGTCTACAATTCTTAAAATAACTGTTATGTATTTTGTCAATGTTTATCATCAGTAATTTAGTAAATTCACCGGAAGTTTTCGGTGGGTATGCTAGTTCTGAACATCACATGCTAATGTAAAAAGCTGGTTTTTGATATAAATATGAACTTGATTAAACAAAACATGCATGTATTGTATAACATAATGTCCTAGGAGTGTCATCTGATGAAGATCATCAAAGGTTAGTGCTGCATTTAGCTGTGGTTTTGGTTTTTGTGACATATATGCTTGCTTTGAAAATGGCTGTGTGACTATTTTTGGCTGGGTACTCTGCTGACATAATCTAATGTTTTGCTTTCGCTGTAAAGCCTTTTTGAAATCGGACAATGTGGTTAGATTAACGAGAGTTTTATCTTTAAAAATGTGTAAAATAGTTGATTGTTTGAGAAAATTTAATTGTGGTATTTTAGTTGGTTTTGTATTTCGCGCCATGCGATGCCATTGGCTGTTGGCTAGGGGTTCCGCTGGCTGAACGGGGTTCCGCTAGCGGAATGTCTAGATGCAAGAGGTTAAAATAAAAAATAAAAAATAAAAAAGTAACAAATAAATAAAGAGCAGCAGTAAAATAACAATAGCGTGGCTATATACAGGGGGTACCAGTACAGAGTCAATGTGGAGGGGGGCAATGCAAATAGTCTGGGTAGCCATTTGATTAGCTGTTCAGGAGTCTGATGGCTTGGGGGTAGAAGCTGTTTAGAAGCCTTTTGGACCTAGACTTGGCGCTCCGGTACCGCTTGCCGTGCGGTAGCAGAGAGAACAGTCTATGACTAGGGTGGCTGGAGTCTTTAAAACCTGTTGAAGACAGACGTTCCGCTAGCGGAACGCCTAGCCAATATCCAATGGAACAGCGTGGCGCGAAATAAAAAACCTAAAAAATGCTATGATTTCAAACATATGACTATTTTACACCATTTTAAAGATAAGACTCTCGTTAACCTCTCTGGGGTATGTGGGACGATTTCGTCCCACCTACGTAACAGCTACTGAAATTCCAGTGGCGCGATTTTTGAATCGTTAGAAATACTATTACTTCAATTTCTCAAACATATGACTATTTTACAGCTATTTAAAGACAAGAATCTCGTTAATCTAACCCCACTGTCCGATTTCAAAAAGGCTTTACAACGAAAGCAAAACATTAGATTATGTCAGCAGAGTGCCCAGCCAGAAAAAATCAGACACCCATTTTTCAAGCTAGCATATCATGTCACATAAACCCAAACCACAGCTAAATGCAGCACTAACCTTTGATGATCTTCATCAGATGACACACCTAGGACATTGTGTTATACAATACATGCATGTCTGTTCAATCAAGTTCATATTTATATCAAAAAACAGCTTTTTGCATTAGCATGTGACGTTCAGAAAAAGCATAACCCCCGCAAACTTCCGGGGAATTTACTAACAGTTTGCTAAATTACTCACGATAAACGTTCACAAAAAGCATAACAATTATTTTAAGAATTATAGATACATTACTCCTCTATGCACTCGATATGTCCGATTTTAAAATAGCTTTTCGGATGAAGCACATTTTGCAATAATCTAAGTACATAGCCCGGCATTACAGGGCTAGCTATTTAGATACCCACCCAGGTCAGCCTCCACCAAAATCACATTTCCTATAAGAAAAATGTTCTTACCTTGCTTGTTCTTCATCAGAATACACTGCCAGGACTTCTACTTCAATAACAAATGTTGGTTTGGTCCCAAATAATCCATCGTTATATCCAAACAGCGACGTTTTGTTCGTGAGTTCTAGACACCATCAGAATGCTTCTTCACTCCTCTAGCTCCACAATGAAATAGGGTGCAGGCCAGGCAACAGGCTGTTAGCCAGCCTGCCAGCTTAGTGGAGTCTGCCACGAGCACAGTTAGCGTAGTCAGCTCAGCTTTCCCCATTGAGACCGTGTCTGTGCCTCGATCTTGGTTGGGCAAAATTAAAAATGGCGGTGTTCGCTTCAGTAATCTTACTAGTATAAAGACCTCCTCCATTCCTGCCATTATTGAAAGAGATTGTGATCCTTCACATCTCAAAATTGGGTTACTTAATGTTAGATCCCTCACTTCCAAGGCAGTTATAGTCAATGAACTAATCACTGATCATAATCTTGATGTGATTGGCCTGACTGAAACATGGCTTAAGCCTGATGAATTTACTGTGTTAAATGAGGCCTCACCCCCTGGTTACACTAGTGACCAAACCCCCCGTGCATCCGGCAAAGGCGGAGGTGTTGCTAACATTTACGATAGCAAATTTCAATTTACAAAAAAAAAAACAATGACGTTTTCGTCTTTTGAGCTTCTAGTCATGAAATCTATGCAGCCTACTCAATCACTTTTTATAGCTACTGTTTACAGGCCTCCTGGGCCATATGCAGTGTTCCTTACTGAGTTCCCTGAATTCCTATCGGATCTTGTAGTCATAGCAGATAATATTCTAATTTTTGGTGACTTTAACATTCACATGGAAAAGTCCACAGACCCACTCCAAAAGGCTTTCGGAGCCATCATCGACTCAGTGGGTTTTGTCCAACATGTCTCTGGACCTACTCACTGCCACAGTCATACTCTGGACCTAGTTTTGTCCCATGGAATAAATGTTGTGGATCTTAATGTTTTTCCTCATAATCCTGGATTATCGGACCACCATTTTATTGCGTTTACAATTGCGACAAATAATCTGCTCAGACCCCAACCAAGGAAGATTAAAAGTCGTGCTATAAATTCTCAGACAACCCAAAGATTCCTTGATGCCCTTCCAGACTCCATCTGCCTACCCAAGGACGTCAGAGGACAAGAATCAGTTAACCACCTAACCGAGGAACTCAATTCAACCTTGCGCAATACCCTAGATGCAGTTGCACCCCTAAAAATTAAAAACATCTGTCATAAGAAACTAGCTCCCTGGTATACAGAAAATACACGAGCTCTGAAGCAAGCTTCCAGAAAATTGGAACGGAAATGGCGCCACACTAAACTGGAAGTCTTCCGACTAGCTTGGAAAGACAGTACCGTGCAGTATCGAAGAGCCCTCACTGCTGCACGATCATCCTATTTTTCCAACTTAATTGAGGAAAATAAGAACAATCCGAAATTTCTTTTTGACACTGTCGCAAAGCTAACTAAAAAGCAGCATTCGCAAATGGAGGATGGCTTTCACTTCAGCAGTAATAAATTTATGAACTTTTTTGAGGAAAAGATCATGATCATTAGAAAGCAAATTACGGACTCCTCTTTAAATCTGGGTATTCCTCCAGGGCTTCATTGTCCAGAGTCTGCACAACTCTGCCAGGACCTTGGCTCAAGGGAGATACTAAAGTGTTTTAGTACTATATCTCTTGACACAATGATGAAAATAATCATGGCCTCCAAACCCTCAAGCTGCATACTGGACCCTATTCCAACTAAACTACTGAAAGAGCTGCTTCCTGTGCTTGGCCCTCCTATGTTGAACATAATAAACGGCTCTCTATCCACCGGATGTGTACCAAGCTCACTAAAAGTGGCAGTAATAAAGCCTCTCTTGAAAAAGCCGAATCTTGACCCAGAAATTATAAAAAACTATCGGCCTATATCGAATCTTCCATTCCTCTCAAAAATTTTAGAAAAAGTTGTTGCGCAGCAACTCACTGCCTTCCTGAAGACAAACAATGTATACGAAACGCTTCAGTCTGGTTTTAGACCCCATCATAGCACTGAGACTGCACTTGTGAAGGTGGTAAATGACCTTTTAATGACGTCAGACCGAGGCTCTGCATCTGTCCTCATGCTCCTAGATCTTAGTGCCGCTTTTGATACCATCGATCACCACATTCTTTTGGAGAGATTGGAAACCCAAATTGGTCTACATGGACAAGTTCTGGCCTGGTTTAGATCTTATCTGTCGGAAAGATATCAGTTTGTCTCTGTGAATGGTTCGTCCTCTGACAAATCAATTGTAAATTTCGGTGTTCCTCAAGGTTCCGTTCTAGGACCACTATTGTTTTCACTATATATTTTACCTCTTGGGGATGTCATTCGAAAACATAATGTTAAATTTCACTGCTATGCGGACGACACACAGCTGTACATTTCAATGAAACATGGTGAAGCCCCAAAATTGCTCTCGCTAGAAGCCTGTGTTTCAGACATAAGGAAGTGGATGGCTGCAAATTTTCTACTTTTAAACTCGGACAAAACAGAGATGCTTGTCCTAGGTCCCAAGAAACAAAGAGATCTTCTGTTGAATCTGACAATTAATCTGGATGGTTGTACAGTCGTCTCAAATAAAACTGTGAAGGACCTCGGCGTTACTCTGGACCCTGATCTCTCTTTTGAAGAACATATCAAGACTGCTTCAAGGACAGCTTTTTTCCATCTACGTAACATTGCAAAAATCAGAAACTTTCTGTCCAAAAATGACGCAGAAAAATTAATCCATGCTTTTGTTACTTCTAGGCTCGACTACTGCAATGCTCTACTTTCCGGCTACCCGGATAAAGCACTAAACAAACTTCAGTTAGTGCTAAATACGGCTGCTAGAATCCTGACTAGAACCAAAAAATTTGATCATATTACTCCAGTGCTAGCTTCCCTACACTGGCTTCCTGTTAAGGCAAGGGCTGATTTCAAGGTTTTACTGCTAACCTACAAAGCATTACATGGGCTTGCTCCTACCTATCTTTCCGATTTGGTCCTGCCGTACATACCTACACGTACGCTACGGTCACAAGACGCAGGCCTCCTAATTGTCCCTAGAATTTCTAAGCAAACGGCTGGAGGTAGGGCTTTCTCCTATAGAGCTCCATTTTTATGGAATGGTCTGCCTACCCATGTGAGAGACGCAGACTCAGTCTCAACCTTTAAGTCTTTACTGAAGACTTATCTCTTCAGTAGGTCCTATGATTAAGTATAGTCTGGCCCAGGAGTGTGAAGGTGAACGGAAAGGCTGGAGCAACGAACCGCCCTTGCTGTCTCTGCCTTGTCGGTTCCCCTCTTCCCACTGGGATTCTCTGCCTCTAACCCTTTTACAGGGGCTGAGTCACTGACTTACTGGTGTTCTTCCATGCCGTCCATGGGAGGGGTGCGTCACTTGAGTAGGTTGAACCACTGACGTGGTCTTCCTGTCTGGGTTGGCGCCCCCCCCTTGGGTTGTGCCGTGGCGGACATCTTTGTGGGCTATACTCGGCCTTGTCTTCGGACGGTAAGTTGGTGGTTGTAGATATCCCTCTAGTGGTGTGGGGGCTGTGCTTTGGCAAAGTGGGTGGGGTTATATCCTGCCTGTTTGGCCCTGTCCGGGGGTATCATCGGATGGGGCCACAGTGTCTTCTGATCCCTCCTGTCTCAGCCTCCAGTATTTATGCTGCAGTAGTTTATGTGTCGGGGGGCTAGGGTCAGTCTGTTACATCTGGAGTATTCTCTTGTCTTATCCGGTGTCCTGTGTGAATGTAAATATGCTCTCTCTAATTCTCTCTTTCTTTCTTTCTTTCTCTCGGAGGACCTGAGCCCTAGGACTACCTGGCATGATGACTCCTTGCTGTCCCCAGTCCACCTGGCCATGCTGCTGCTCCAGTTTCAACTGTTCTGCCTGCGGCTACGGAACCCTGACCTGTTCACCGGACGTGCTTGTTGCACCCTCGACAATTACTATGATTATTATTATTTGACCATGCTGGTCATTTACGAACATTTTAACATCTTGACCATGTTCTGTTATAATATCCACCCGGCACAGCCAGAAGAGGACTGGCCACCCCTCATAGCCTGGTTCCTCTCTAGGTTTCTTCCTAGGTTTTTGGCCTTTCTCAGGAGTTTTTCCTAGGGAGTTTTTCCCAGCCACTGTGCTTCTTTCACATGCATTGCTTGCTGTTTGGGGTTTTAGGCTGGGTTTCTGTACAGCACTTTGAGATTTCAGCTGATGTACGAAGGGCTATATAAATAAATTTGATTTGATTTGATTTGATTTGATTCACGGTCCCGCGCATGGCGCATTGGCGTGTCAAAAATGTCTAAATATTCCATTACCGTACTTCGAAGCATGTCAACCGCTGTTTAAAACCAATTTTTATGCCATTTAACTCTTAGATAAGTGATAATATTCCGACCGGGAGTATGCATTGAGCCTAAACAGCCGAATAAAATTTCTCCTCAGAAGCGACTCGTGCACGCGCCTCATTCAAAGGTCCTCGGAGCAGCCACTTACAAAAGGTGATAATGTGTTTCAGCCTGAGGCTCCCTCGTACACCTTCAGTTATTTCCCGGGCTCTGAGAGCCTATCGGAGCCCTGGGAATTGTCACGTTACAGCTAAGATCCTTACTTTTCAATAAAAAGATGCAAGACGCACGACTCCTTGTCAGACAGGGTACTTCCTGCTTGAAACCTTGTCAGGTTTTTGCCTGCCATAGGAGTTCTGTTATACTCACAGACACCATTCAAACAGTTTTAGAAAATTCAGAGTGTTTTCTATCCAAACATGAACATAATATGCATATTCTAGCTTCTGAGTTGGTGTAGGAGGCAGTTAAAAATGGGAACATATTTTTTCCAAAATTCTCAATACTGCCCCCTAGCCCAGACAGGTTAATCTAACCACATTGTCCGATTTCAAAAAGGCTTCACAGCGAAAGCAAAACATTAGATTATGTTAGGAGAGTACATAGACCAAAATAATCACGCAGCCATTTTCCAAGCAAGCATATATGTCACACAAACCCAAAACACAGCTAAATGCAGCACTAACCGTTGATGATCTGCATCAGATGACACTCCTAGGACATTATGTTATACAATACATGTATGTTTTGTTCAATCAAGTTCATATTTATATCCAAAAACAGCTTTTTACATTTACATCAGAACATGCATTCCCAACAAAACTTCCAAAGAATTTACAAAATTACTCATCATAAACGTTGACAAAATACATAACAATTATTTTAAGAATTATAGATACAGAACTCCTTTATGCAATCGCTATGTCAGATTTTAAAATAGCTTTTCGGCGAAAGCACATTTATTCAATATTCTGAGTACATAGCTCAGCCATCACGGCTAGCTATTTTGACACCCACCAAGTTCGGGGCAACCTAAACTCAGAATTAGTATTAGAAATATTTTATTACCTTTGCTGATCTTCGTCAGAATGCACTCCCAGGACTGCTACTTCCACAAGAAATGTTGTTTTTGTTCCAAATAATCCATAGTTATGTCCAAATACCTCTGTTTTGTTCGTGCGTTCAGGTCACTACCAAAGGGTAAGTTGCGAGCGCATTTCGAGACAAAAAAAGTCAAAATGTTCCATTACCGTTCTTAGAAGCATGTCAAACGCTGTTTAAAATCATTTAAAAAAAAAAATCTCGTAAAATAGCGATAATATTCCAACCGGACAATAGTGTATTCATTCAAAGAGGAAAAGAAAAAACAGCGTGCTCGCATGAACGCGCATATCCAATCTCTTTGTCACCAGGCAGACCACTGAGAAACTGAGCTACAATACTCTGCCCAGAGACAGAAGACGCCTCAATCCGCTTTCTGAAGGCTTTAGACAGCCAATGGAAGCCTTAGAAAGTGCAACGTAACCCCACAGATACTGTAGTTTCGATAGAGAACCAAAAGAAGAACTACAAATTCTCAGACAGGCCACTTCCTGCTTGGAATTTTCTCAGGTTTTGGCCTGCCATATAAGTTCTGTTATACTCACAGACACCATTCAAACAGTTTTAGAAACGTCAGAGCGTTTTCTATCCAAATCTACCAATAATATGCATATTCTCGTTTCTGGGCAAGAGTAGTAACCAATTTAAATTGGGTACGTTTTTTCATCCGGCCGTGAAAATACTGCCCTCTATCCTAAACAGGTTTTAACACTTTTTAGGGCCTTCCTCTGACACTGCCTGGTATAGAGGTCCTGGATGGCAGCCCCGTCGATGAGAATGGGGGAGTGCTCGGTCCTCCTTTTCCTGTAGTCCACAATCATCTCCTTTGTCTTGATCACACTTCCTATTCCCTCTGTAATACACTACTTACAACCAGGGCCCATAGTGCACTATTTAGGGAATAGGGTGTCATTTGGGATGCAGCCCTTGTCCAGCAGAGGACAAGAGCGGTCACAGCTGTTCTTCAGTACCGGAACACGTCACTAACAGACTTGACCAACATCCCTAACAACCTTACTGACACATTACAGAGGCTGCGCGTATGTGTAAATGTTTCAATGTTTAATCATAATGTATGTGTAAATTCCATTTAATCCTCAGATAAACTAGTATTATCCTAGCCAAGACATAATGAAGATTCCTAGTGTTGAATCATAAATTGTGAGTAAGTTCCATTTAAAGCTGCAATATGTCAACTTTTTTGGGTGACCCAACCAAATTCACATAGATTGCTGTGTTATAGATCTGTCATTCTCATTGGAAGCAAGTCTAAGAAGCGGTAGATCTGTTCTATGTGCACTACTTCTATGCTTCCCATTCTTAAGATTTTGTTTTTGTGTCCTTTACTTTCGGTTTTGTACACGAGCTTCAAACAGCTGAAAATACAGTATTTACAGAAGTTAATACGGTCCACTGATTCACTACACTACACTTCCTTGTTTTGTCACATGAACTGACATTTAAACGAGCTGTTAGAACTTTAGCAAACATGAAATGGCGGAGCGATTTCTGCATAGTAAAAACTTTAACTATGGGAACAAATAGCACATAAAGACAGAAGTAAATATTTAGATTGATAGTGTTACTGTATGTCCCACATTTGGCCTAGTCAGTAGGATTTAGATACGCTTAGCACGGATACTATTCACCATTAGACACATCAGACGCTTGAATGAAAACATTTTATGTCTTAAGATGACAGGGAGAGGGAGGGAGGGAGGGAGAGAGAGAGAGAGAGAGAGAGAGAGAGAGAGAGAGAGAGAGAGAGAGAGAGAGTGTGTGTGTACAGGGCTGAATGAACAGCAGTCTTTGGGGAGAGAGCGAGAGCGAGAGAGAGAGAGAGAGAGAGAGAGAGAGAGAGAGAGAGAGAGAGAGAGAGAGCGAGCGAGGCAGAGAGAGAGAGAGAGCGTGTGTGTACAGGGCTGAATGAACAGCAGTCTTTGGGGAGAGAGAGAACACATGGATTTGGGTCTGCTTAGCGTCAGAATGAGTCAATAATGTATCACTTTGTTTCCATGATTTCAACTCAATTAAATCATTAAGTATCATTAAGGGACTGAGTGTAATAGGCCCTCTGGTGCAGGGAGGGTAGGGCCCCACGGTGGAGGGAGGGTAGGCCCCACGGTGGAGGGGGGTCAGCTACAAGGTGGAGCTGGAGGAAGAGGAGGTTAAAGACCCATTCTGTAATTTCTCAATTCTTCAGGAATTGATGGGTATATATCATGAAATGAAATGATAATTTAATAACTGCAGGAAATCGTATATTTCTCAGTAATTCTACTCGACAAAACATTGAAAAAACCATTTAAATGGATAGTTCTCTCAAAACGCTATTTTAGTATTAGTCCACTGTTAAAACAACCCTAAAGAAATTGTGCATGTCAGCAATCAAGTTTTTCCTTTTAATAGCAGAAAACATTTGTTTATATTGTCACATACACCAGAGATTGTTTCCTTGTGTAACTTTGTAACAGAGGCCAACTCTCTGGTTAAATCCCATGACTGGCATATCCTCGATCAGAAGCAACCCAGTTGTGAAACCTCACATTAAACGGTTTCCTCACAGTGAAAACTCTTTCACCATAATAAAAAGGGAAAGAGTCCACTGATCTACATTCTCTCTGGCAGCGGCGGGCTGGAACGTTACCGAGACCAGCCGGAGTCCCAAATGACAGTCTATTCCCAATGTAGTCCACTACTTCCAACCAGGACCCTATGGGCCCTAGTGCACTATATAGGAAATAGGGATCCATTTGGGACTTAGCCAAGGTATACTGTCCTAATGAATAGAAATAGTTTTACTTAATCTGTCATTATTTTTATTTAGATCATGTTAGAGAACAGCGGGGTGTGTCCCAAATGTTAACCTATTCTCTATGGGCCCCTGGTCAAAAGTAGTGCACTACATAGGGAATAGGATGTCATTAGGGACGTAGGTAGAGAGCGGGCAGTGACCCAACCTACATACGGCAGGTCCAGAGTATCATTCCTCATGGTCTGTGTTCTAAACATGGAGAAATGGATGTGTTTTTTTTTATATTGAACAGAATAGCACATGGGGGTGTTTATATTGAACAGAATAGCACATGGGGGTGTTTATATTGAACAGATAGCACATGGGGGTGTTTATATTGAACAGAATAGCACATGGGGGTGTTTATATTGAACAGAATAGCACATGGGGGTGTTTATATTGAACAGAATAGCACATGGGGGTGTTTATATTGAACAGAATAGCACAGGGGGGTGTTTATATTGAACAGAATAGCACACGGGGGTGTTTATATTGAACAGAATAGCACATGGGGGTGTTTATATTGAACAGAATAGCACATGGGGGTGTTTATATTGAACAGAATAGCACATGGGGGTGTTTATATTGAACAGAATAGCACATGGGGGTGTTTATATTGAACAGAATAGCACAGGGGGGTGTTTATATTGAACAGAATAGCACAGGGGGGTGTTTATATTGAACAGAATAGCACAGGGGGGTGTTTATATTGAACAGAATAGCACATGGGGGTGTTTATATTGAACAGAATAGCACAGGGGGGTGTTTATATTGAACAGAATAGCACATGGGGGTGTTTATATTGAACAGAATAGCACACGGGGGTGTTTATATTGAACAGAATAGCACATGGGGGTGTTTATATTGAACAGAATAGCACACGGGGGTGTTTATATTGAACAGAATAGCACATGGGGGTGTTTATATTGAACAGAATAGCACATGGGGGTGTTTATATTGAACAGAATAGCACACGGGGGTGTTTATATTGAACAGAATAGCACATGGGGGTGTTTATATTGAACAGAATAGCACATGGGGGTGTTTATATTGAACAGAATAGCACATGGGGGTGTTTATATTGAACAGAATAGCACATGGGGGTGTTTATATTGAACAGAATAGCACATGGGGGTGTTTATATTGAACAGAATAGCACATGGGGGTGTTTATATTGAACAGAATAGCACACGGGGGTGTTTATATTGAACAGAATAGCACATGGGGCTGTTTATATTGAACAGAATAGCACATGGGGGTGTTTAGCTAGTCAGTGTTGGGGAATAATGGAAGATATGTATAGATGGAAGCGTAAATTACCTTTCCTGCAGTCAAATGACCTAGTGGCCTCATGGGTAGAATGTTATGTTTTTTTAATAGCATAATTAATAAACTTTTTAATTTTTGTAAATTTTTAAAAACAGATGAAAATCGAGTGTTTCTATGTGAAACACTTCTGTTATATTTCAGTCTTCTGTGATGTATAGAAAGTGTGATATCGGGATGCAAACTCCAAAGACATTTCAACTCTATATCTGACATGGTACAGGTGTCCTATTTTGTTTTGTGAGGTGTATACTAATATGTTTGACTACCAAGAAACCCTCTATGTGCTCTTGACTTACAACACTGCAGTAAAAGGTTAACAAGTATATTATCGTGTGCTGCTCTATAATGTGCCTTGGATTGAATCAGCCTCAGTGTATTCAACTAAGATATGTAAACACATTAGCAAAAATACAGCTTTGCGGTGATGCCTCGTTATTCTCTAATGACTGTAGGTTACCTGAACAGCTTTACATGGCATTCATTTGGAAACAATATTACATTTCAAACCTGTCGGAAACAAACCGTTTTTACTGCCTGGTATCCTCTGTCCTGGCTGTTCTGTTACTGCCTGGTATCCTCTGTCCTGGCTGTTCTGTTACTGCCTGGTATCCTCTGTCCTGGCTGTTCTGTTACTGCCTGGTATCCTCTGTCCTGGCTGTTCTGTTACTGCCTGGTATCCTCTGTCCTGGCTGTTCTGTTACTGCCTGGTGTCCTCTGTCCTGGCTGTTCTGTTACTGCCTGGTATCCTCTGTCCTGGCTGTTCTGTTACTGCCTGGTATCCTCTGTCCTGGCTGTTCTGTTACTGCCTGGTGTCCTCTGTCCTGGCTGTTCTGTTACTGCCTGGTATCCTCTGTCCTGGCTGTTCTGTTACTGCCTGGTGTCCTCTGTCCTGGCTGTTCTGTTACTGCCTGGTGTCCTCTGTCCTGGCTGTTCTGTTACTGCCTGGTGTCCTCTGTCCTGGCTGTTCTGTTGTCCAGCCTCGTACAGCAGATAGCTTGTGTAACTGGCTGCTTGGGTAACAAATTGCCATATCATATGTTACAATTACCCACTCCAGCTCAGCCATGCCATACATCTTTCCAATGAAATGGTTTGAAAGCTATGAATTATGGCCATATTTCAGTCTAAAAGCAAACAAACCACTAACTGTGCCACGGCCTCCCAGCGATTTCTGCCGAGGCGGCCGGGGGAGGCTCCGTAGCCCAAATATGCTGCTGCTGTCGCTTTATTTAGGTTTCCAATAACAGACACTACTAATTTGGTGTAGGGCTGACCCCTGGACCCCCCCCCCCCCCATCACCCCCCTCCCTCCCCTGGGGTACACTCCAATCAGGCCTCTACTCCCCTACCTCTCCTCCCTCCCTCTCTCTCTCCCCTTTCCCTCACTCCGCTACCAGCTAAGTTGAGACAGCCTTCCCCAAATGTTTCTGCTAATTCCCATTTCCTTTCTAATCACACGCTTTCATGTGAGTGGCTGTGCGGGGCAGGTTGGAGGAGGGTTGGGGCTAGGAGTGGGTAGTTAGGGGAGTAAAAAAGGACTGTAATTACCTCGGTGTCCTGACCTTTAACCCCGCCAGGTGTCAGAGGAACGACTGTTTACCTCTCTGATTAATGAATGAACTGACCAGTTATTTACCTCCTGTTTTTTCTCCTCATCCCTCCTTTTTTTCTCCTTTATTTCAGCGTGCAGGGAGGGAGGGAGGGAGGGAGGGAGGGAGGGAGGGAGGGAGGGAGGGAGGGAGAGAGAGAGAGAGAGAGGGAGGGAGGGAGGGGAGCGAGGGAGGGAGGGAGCAAGGAAGGGAGGGAGGAGGGACGGAGGAGGAAGGGAGGAGTGAGGGAGGGAGGGAGGGAGGCGGGAGGGAGGGAGGGGGGACGGAGGAAGGGAGGAGGGATGGAGGGAGGGAGGGAGGGAGAG
The DNA here is from genome assembly GCF_901001165.1 of Salmo trutta. Lineage (NCBI taxonomy): Eukaryota > Metazoa > Chordata > Actinopteri > Salmoniformes > Salmonidae > Salmo > Salmo trutta. Next base: position 1,526,980 of record NC_042972.1, on the reverse strand, counting down.
AGGATGGAGGGAGGGAGGGAGGCGGGAGGGAGGCAGGCAGGCGGGAGGAAGCGTGCCTCTGAATCACTTTACAGGGCTGTGACAGATCTGTGGCCCGGCGGACCTCCCAGGACAGACAGACTAACCCATTCAGACACACCCTCTCTCTCTCTCTCTCTCTCTCTGTCTCTCTCTCTCTCTCTCTCTCTGTCTCTCTCTCTCTCTCTCTCTCTCTCTGTCTCTCTCTCTCTCTCTCGCTCTCTCTCTCTCTCTCTTAGGATGAATAGTTAGTTGGATGAATTGGTGGGTGACCGTGTGCCGTAGGATAACATTTACAAACAGCAGAGCTGATAGATAGATAGATAGATGGAGTGATAGATAGATAGATAGATAGATAGATAGATATAGATGGGTTTCCATGGCCGAGCAGCCACATACAAGCCTAAGATCACCATGCGCAATGCTAAGCGTTGGCTGGAGTGGTGTAAAGCTCGCCATTATTGGACTCTGGAACAGTGTCACCATCTGGCAGTCCGACGGACAAATCTGGGTTTGGCGGATGCCAGGAGAACTGTACCTGCCCCAATGCATAGTGACAACTGTAAAGTTTGGTGGAGTAGGAATAATGGTCTGGGGCTGTTTTTCATGGTTCGGGCTAGGCCTCTTAGTTCCAGTGAAGGGAAATCTTAACGCTACAGAATACAATGACATTCTAGATGATTCTGTTCTTCCGAATTTGTGGCAACAGTTTGGGGAAGGCCCTTTCCTGTTTCAGCATGACAATGCCCCCGTGTGCAAAGCGAGGTCAATACAGAAATACTTTGACGAGATCGGTGTGGAGGAACATGACTGGTTGGACGTACCGCCAAAATTCTCTAAAATGACAGAGGCAGTTTATGTTGGAGAAATTAACATGCAATTCTCTGGCAACAGCCATGGTGGACATGCCAATTGCACACTCCCTCAAAACTTAAGACATCTGTGGCATTGTGTTGTGTGACAGAACTGCACATTTTAAAGTTACCTTTTATTGTCTCCAGCACAAGGTGCACCTGTGTAATGATCATGCTGTTTAACCAGCTTCTTGATATGCCACACCTGTCGGTGGATGGATTATCTTGACAAAGGATAAAATGCTCACTAAAGGGATTTAAACAAACGTGTGCACAAATATGACAAGAGAAATATGACAGGACTCTGACTCATAATCCTAATGATGACAGGACTCTGACTCATAATCCTAATGATGACAGGACTCTGACTCATAATCCTAATGATGACAGGACTCTGACTCATAATCCTAATGATGACAGGACTCTGACTCATAATCCTAATGATGACAGGACTCTGACTCATAATCCTAATGATGACAGGACTCTGACTCATAATCCTAATGATGACAGGACTCAGACTCATTACCCCAATGATGACAGGACTCTGACTCATAATCCTAATGATGACAGGACTCTGACTGATGGAGTCAACTAATAAAAGAATGGATGACCTGACCAGAGAGGTTCAGGACCTGAAGAATAGTTTGCAATTCTCCCAGGGTCAGATCGATGAGTTTCAACAGGAGAATGGCAAGATGACAACAATCTGTAAGTCATTGAGAGAGGACATCAGTTCTGTATGTGAATCCATGACGGAGAAATCAGATTATCTCGAAGGGACAATCAAGTCAGAACAACGTGTTTGTGGACGGAATTGCAGAATCTCCACGAGACCTGGATGGAGTCTGAGGACAAAGTGAGGGAAATGATCTCTTGAGAAATTGAAGATGGACCACAGGAAGATTGAGGTGGAGCCCACAGGACTGGAAAACCCACCACCGGCCAATAGTGGTCAAGTTCCTGAGGTTCAAGGACAAGATAGTTGTTCTGGAAAGAGCCAAGAACTTGAGAGGAACGTATATTTTCCTCAACGAGGACCATCCTGAAGCTGTGCACCAGAAGAGGAAAGAACTTATCCCAGCCAAAAAAGCTGCCAGAGTGCGTGGGGACATTGCTTACATCCGCTGTGACAGGCTCATTGTCCACCCTCCCTCCCAGAAGCCTGGAAGGGATGAGAGAGCCTATGGGTTTTGTAGCTTCAACCCCGCAGCACACACACACACACACACACCAATTGATTAATGGATTTCTGAATGTATGTTTATTTCTCTTCCCTTTGTTTGCTCTTTTAAGTATGCTGTCTATCTCTGATCAGCTACCCAGGAAAGGGCTGAAAATAACCCATATTATTATATGTAGCCTTAGAAATTCAGAGCCATATCCCTGTAATGCTTAGAGAACATCGTATGTCAAGTGTTATTGAAGTGTTGTGGTAGCAGGTTCACTTGGCACATCTGTCACGTCCTGACCAGTAAAGGGGTTATTTGTTATTGTAGTTTGGTCAGGATGTGGCAGGGGGTGTTTGTTTTATGTGGTTCGGGGTTTGTTGGGTTATGTGTTATGTAGAGGGGTGTTTGTTTAGAGTGTTCCGGGGTTTATGGGTTATGTTCTAGGTTAGTGTATTTCTATGTTAGATCTAGTTAGGGGGAGTGATGAGCTCTACAGCAGAGTCTCACAACTCAATCGCTGGATGAAAACTGTTTTCTGCCCCTCCCAAAAGATAGAATTTGTAGATAACTGGCCCTCTTTCTGGGATTCACCCACAAACAGGACCAAGCCTGGCCTGCTGAGGAGTGACGGACTCCATCCTAGCTGGAGGGGTGCTCTCATCTTATCTACGAACATAGACAGGGCTCTAACTCCTCTAGCTCCACAATGAAATAGGGTGCAGGCCAGGCAACAGGCTGTTAGCCAGCCTGCCAGCTTAGTGGAGTCTGCCACTAGCACAGTTAGCGTAGTCAGCTCAGCTTTCCCCATTGAGACCGTGTCTGTGCCTCGATCTAGGTTGGGCAAAATTAAAAATGGCGGTGTTCGCTTCATTAATCTTACTAGTATAAAGACCTCCTCCATTCCTGCCATTATTGAAAGAGATTGTGATACTTCACATCTCAAAATTGGGTTACTTAATGTTAGATCCCTCACTTCCAAGGCAGTTATAGTCAATGAAATAATCACTGATCATAATCTTGATGTGATTGGCCTGACTGAAACATGGCTTAAGCCTGATGAATTTACTGTGTTAAATGAGGCCTCACCCCCTGGTTACACTAGTGACCATACCCCCCGTGCATCCGGCAAAGGCGGAGGTGTTGCTAACATTTACGATAGCAAATTTCAATTTACCAAAAAAAAAACAATGACGTTTTCGTCTTTTGAGCTTCTAGTCATGAAATCTATGCACCCTACTCAATCACTTTTTATAGCTACTGTTTACAGGCCTCCTGGGCCATATGCAGTGTTCCTTACTGAGTTCCCTGAATTCCTATCGGATCTTGTAGTCATAGCAGATAATATTCTAATTTTTGGTGACTTTAACATTCACATGGAAAAGTCCACAGACCCACTCCAAAAGGCTTTCGGAGCCATCATCGACTCAGTGGGTTTTGTCCAACATGTCTCTGGACCTACTCACTGCCACAGTCATACTCTGGACCTAGTTTTGTCCCATGGAATAAATGTTGTGGATCTTAATGTTTTTCCTCATAATCCTGGATTATCGGACCACCATTTTATTGCGTTTACAATTGCAACAAATAATCTGCTCAGACCCAAACCAAGGAAGATTAAAAGTCGTGCTATAAATTCTCAGACAACCCAAAGATAACTTGATGCCCTTCCAGACTCCATCTGCCTACCCAAGGACGTCAGAGGACAAGAATCAGTTAACCACCTAACCGAGGAACTCAATTTAACCTTGCGCAATACCCTAGATGCAGTTGCACCCCTAAAAATTAAAAACATCTGTCATAAGAAACTAGCTCCCTGGTATACAGAAAATACACGAGCTCTGAAGCAAGCTTCCAGAAAATTGGAACGGAAATGGCGCCACACTAAACTGGAAGTCTTCCGACTAGCTTGGAAAGACAGTACCGTGCAGTATCGAAGAGCCCTCACTGCTGCACGATCATCCTATTTTTCCAACTTAATTGAGGAAAATAAGAACAATCCGAAATTTCTTTTTGACACTGTCGCAAAGCTAACTAAAAAGCAGCATTCGCAAATGGAGGATGGCTTTCACTTCAGCAGTAATACATTTATGAACTTCTTTGAGGAAAAGATCATGATCATTAGAAAGCAAATTACGGACTCCTCTGTAAATCTGGGTATTCCTCCAGGGCTCCATTGTCCTGAGTCTGCACAACTCTGCCAGGACCTAGGATCAAGGGAGATACTAAAGTGTTTTAGTACTATATCTCTTGACATAATGATGAAAATAATCATGGCCTCCAAACCCTCAAGCTGCATATTGGACCCTATTCCAACTAAACTACTGAAAGAGCTGCTTCCTGTGCTTGGCCCTCCTATGTTGAACATAATAAACGGCTCTCTATCCACCGGATGTGTACCAAGCTCACTAAAAGTGGCAGTAATAAAGCCTTTCTTGAAAAAGCCGAATCTTGACCCAGAAATTATAAAAAACTATCGGCCTATATCGAATCTTCCATTCCTCTCAAAAATTTTTGAAAAAGTTGTTGCGCAGCAACTCACTGCCTTCCTGAAGACAAACAATGTATACAAAACGCTTCAGTCTGGTTTTAGACCCCATCATAGCACTGAGACTGCACTTGTGAAGGTGGTAAATGACCTTTTAATGACGTCAGACCGAGGCTCTGCATCTGTCCTCATGCGCCTAGATCTTAGTGCCGCTTTTGATACCATCGATCACCACATTCTTTTGGAGAGATTGGAAACCCAAATTGGTCTACATGGACAAGTTCTGGCCTGGTTTAGATCTTATCTGTCGGAAAGATATCAGTTTGTCTCTGTGAATGGTTCGTCCTCTGACAAATCAATTGTAAATTTCGGTGTTCCTCAAGGTTCCGTTCTAGGACCACTATTGTTTTCACTATATATTTTACCTCTTGGGGATGTCATTCGAAAACGTAATGTTAAATTTCACTGCTATGCGGACGACACACAGCTGTACATTTCAATGAAACATGGTGAAGCCCCAAAATTGCCCTCGCTAGAAGCCTGTGTTTCAGACATAAGGAAGTGGATGGCTGCAAATTTTCTACTTTTAAACTCGGACAAAACAGAGATGCTTGTCCTAGGTCCCAAGAAACAAAGAGATCTTCTGTTGAATCTGACAATTAATCTGGATGGTTGTACAGTCGTCTCAAATAAAACTGTGAAGGACCTCGGCGTTACTCTGGACCCTGATCTCTTTTTTGAAGAACATATCAAGACTGCTTCAAGGACAGCTTTTTTCCATCTACGTAACATTGCAAAAATCAGAAACTTTCTGTCCAAAAATGACGCAGAAAAATTAATCCATGCTTTTGTTACTTCTAGGCTCGACTACTGCAATGCTCTACTTTCCGGCTACCCGGATAAAGCACTAAACAAACTTCAGTTAGTGCTAAATACGGCTGCTAGAATCCTGACTAGAACCGAAAAATTTGATCATATTACTCCAGTGCTAGCCTCCCTCCAGTGCTAGCCTCCCTTTGATTGGGAGTCCTATATAGTAGTGTGTGTTTTTCTTTGGGGTTGTGGGTAGTTGTTCTTGCGTTGCGTTTTGTGTGCCTGCAAGACTGTTCCTGTCGTGAGTATCATTGATTGCTTTTTCCCTGTGGATGCTTTACTTTTGTTTATTAAAAAACTATGAGTATCCACATACCCGCTGCGCCTTGGTCCATTCCTAACGACAAGTGTTACAACTGACCAAGAAGTCCGTTTTCTAGTGTTGAATTGTACCTTACATGGTGAAAAATATACATTGATGTCATTGTATATCCCATCAGGGGAAAATATGGTGTTTTTAGATCGAATTCAAGCTATTTTAGATTTTAGATCCAGACAGGAACTATTATTTTAGCTTGTGACCTAATCATACAGTGAGGGGAAATATCATTTGATCCCCTGCTGATTTTGTACGTTTGCCCACTGACAAAGAAATGATCAGTCTATAATTTTAATGGTAGGTTTATTTGAACAGTGAGAGAGTTATAAATTGATTTGCATTTTAATGAGGGAAATAAGTATTTGACCCCCGCTCAATCAGAAAGATTTGATAATATTGACAGACTTAGCAATATAAAAGGCAAATTTAGGGAGCCTCCAAATAGACTGAAAAATATCTTCTCTACAGATATTCTACAGGACACCTGGAGATTACTATTCCCAACCACCAGACTATTCCTTTTTTACTCAAAGTAAGAAGGATTGACCACATTTTTACATTTTTTTTTTAAATGCACTCAACAATTTACTGGATAGAAAAAATGTATGACATAGTGATATCAGATCATTCTCCAGTATCATGCTTAATTACACCAATAGAATGTACACAGCGGCAGAATTTGGAGAATGAACAGAATGCATCGTCTGGAAATGTATTAAAAATATAAACAAAAAAATTCCAACTTTAATCATTACAAATGTAGATAGAGAATAGATAAAATATATAATATGAGATGCCTTTAACTTAAGGTCTACATTAGGGGAATGACCATCTCATACTTGGCAAAAGCTGATTTAGAAATTAAAATGAAAGAAAAATAAAGAAATATAGGTCATTATCTTAGAAAAAGCCCAGAAAAATCGTTACAAGGTTAAAGAACAAAATATTATTTCTGAATTTAAGCAAGATTACGATTTTTTACTTTTGAAGAGAGCCATCAATTAAAGGTTCAAATCCCCTATTTTCACAAATGACAACGCATACATCACTCAATTTAATAATTCTAGTTCCATGTATCAAACAGTTATTTCAGTTTTATTAAAAGCAGGAAAATCTGGAGAGTCCCTTGCTGATTAAATAACCATAAATTAAATACATTGTGACAATAAAATAATAACAAAGCTTATAAGCAATAAGCAATAAAATGGCACAAGTTGTCATGTCCTGACCAGTAAAGGGCCTATTTGTTATTGTAGTTTGGTCAGGACGTGGCAGAGGGTATTTGTTGTACATGTTTTTGGTTATGTGTTTATATAGAGGGTTATTTTGTGTAGAGTGTTTCTGGGTTTAGTGGTGTATCTATGTAGAAAGGGTATTTGATTTAAGTGGTTCGGGGTTTATTAGATATGTATTTATGTAAGATGGGGTGTTTGATTTAGGTGTTCCGGGTTGTTGGGTGTGTTCTTGTATTGTATTTCTAGGGGGCTGGTCTAGTGTTGTATTTCTGTGTTGGCCGGGTGTGGCTCTCAATCAGGAACAGCTGTACATCGTTGTTGCTGATTGAGAGTCATACTTAGGTCGCCTGTTTTCACCTGTTAGTTGGTGGGAGATTGTGCTGTGTATAGCTTTGTGCCTGACCGGCCTGTTAGTTGGTGGGAGATTGTGCTGTGTATAGCTTTGTGCCTGACCGGCCTGTTAGTTGGTGGGAGATTGTGCTGTGTATAGCTTTGTGCCTGACCGGCCTGTTAGTTGGTGGGAGATTGTGCTGTGTATAGCTTTGTGCCTGACCGGCCTGTTAGTTGGTGGGAGATTGTGCTGTGTATAGCTTTGTGCCTGACCGGCCTGTTATTCGTCATTGTGTTTTCGTATTCGTGTTTGTTTGGGGTTTTTCCTTCTTTGTCCGTAATAAAGAAGATGAGTGTACATATTCCCGCTGCGTTTTGGTCTGATCATTACGACACCTATGACACAAGTATTACCAGATTTGATACATATCAATCAAACAGGGTTTATTAAAAAAGACGCAAACAATTACAAGAAAATGTTTCAGTTTCATAGAATACGCTAAAAAACAATGATGACAGAACAGAACACTGACTCATAATCCTAGTGATGACAGTAACAGGACAGGACGCTGACTCATAACCCTAATGATGACAGTAACAGGACGCTGACTCATAATCCTAATGATGACAGGACTCTGACTCATAATCCTAATGATGACAGGACTCTGACTCATAACCCTAATAATGACAGGACTCTGACTCATAATCCTAATTATGACAGAACTCTGACTCATAACCCTAATAATGACAGGACTCAGACTCATTACCCCAATGATGACAGGACTCTGACTCATAATCCTAATGATGACAGGACTCTGACTCATAATCCTAATAATGACAGGACTCTGACTCATAATCCTAATGATGACATGATGCTGACTCATAATCCTAATGATGACAGGACTCTGACTCATAATCCTAATGATGACATGATGCTGACTCATAATCCTAATGATGACAGGACTCTGACTCATAATCCTAATGATGACATGATGCTGACTCATAATCCTAATGATGACAGGATGCTGACTCATAATCCTAATTATGACATGATGCTGACTCATAATCCTAATGATGACATGATGCTGACTCATAATCCTAATGATGACAGGACTCTGACTCATAATCCTAATGATGACATGATGCTGACTCATAATCCTAATGATGACAGGACTCTGACTCATAATCCTAATGATGACATGATGCTGACTCATAATCCTAATGATGACAGGCCTGGACAGGACAGGACTCTGACCGGGAACACTTCCTTTTAAGGGGTCCTTATTACAGTGTAATTACATGTTCAACAACCTGCTTCAATAGCCTGGTTCAACATCCTGCTTCATCAAACTGGCTCAACAACCTGGTATAACAGCCCAGGTATAACAACCTGGTTCAATATCCTGGTATAACAGCCTGGTATAACAGCCTGGTATAACAGCCTGGTATAACAACCTGGTATAACAACCTGGTATAACAGCCTGGTATAACAGCCTGGTATAACAGCCTGGTATAATCTCTTCAAAGGAGGTGACACTCTTGACCCAAATTGCTACAGACCTATATCCATCCTACCCTGCCTTTCTAAGGCCTTCGAAAGCCAAGTCAACAAACAGATTACCGACAATTTCGAATCCCACCTCACCCTCTCCGCTATGCAATCTGGTTTCAGAGCTGGTCATGGGTGCACCTCAGCCATGCTCAAGGTCCTAAACGACATCGTAACCGCCATCGATAAGAAACAATACTGTGCTGCCGTATTCATTGACCTGGCCAAAGCTTTTGACTCTGTTAATCACCACATCCTAATCGGCAGACTCAGTAGCCTTGGTTTCTCAAACGATTGCGTCGCCTGGTTCACCAACTACTTCTCTGATAGAGTTCAGTGTGTCAAATCGGAGGGCCTGCTGTCCGGACCTCTGGCAGTCTCTATGGGGGTACCACAGGGTCCAATTCTTGGGCCAACTCTTTTCTCTGTATACATCAATGATGTCGCTCTTGCTGCTGGTGAATCTCTGATCCACCTCTACGCTGATGACACCATTCTGTATACTTCTGGCCCCTCTTTGGACACTGTGTTAACAACCCTCCAGACGAGCTTCAATGCCATACAACTCTCCTTCCGTGGTCTCCAACTGCTCCTAAACACAAGTAAAACTAAATGCATGCCCTTCAACCGATCGCTGCTTGCACCTGCCCGCCTGTCCAGCATCACTTCTCTGGACGGTTCTGACTTAGAATTTGTGGACAACTACAAATACTTAGGTGTCTGGCTAGACTGTAAACTCTCCTTCCAGACTCACATCAATCATCTCCAATCCAAAGTTAAATCTAAAATTGGCTTCCTATTTCGCAACAAAGCATCCTTCACTCATGCTGCCAAACATACCCTCGTAAAACTGACCATCCTACCGATCCTCGTCTTCGGCGATGTCATTTACAAAATAGCCTCCAATACCCTACTCAACAAGCTGGATGCAGTCTATCACAGTGCCATCCGTTTTGTCACCAAAGCCCCATATACTACCCACCACTGCGACCTGTACGCTCTCGTTGGCTGGCCTTCGCTTCATAATCGTCACCAAACACATTGGCTCCAGGTCATCTACAAGACCCTGCTAGGTAAAGTCCCCCCTTATCTCCGCTCACTGGTCACCATAGCAGCACCCACCTGTAGCACGCGCTCCAGCAGGTATATCTCTCTGGTCACCCCTAAAGCCAACTCCTCCTTTGGTCGTCTCTCCTTCCAGTTCTCTGCTGCCAATGACTGGAACGAACTACAAAAATCTCTGAAACTGGAAACACTTATCTCCCTCACTAGCTTTAAGCACCAGCTATCAGAGCAGCTCCCAGATCACTGCACCTGTACATAGCCCATCTATAATTTAGCCCAAACTACTACCTCTTCCCCTACTGTATTTATTTATTTTATTTATTATTTTGCTCCTTTGCACCATATTATTTACATTTTAACTTTGAACTTTCTTCAAATTACAAATCTACCATTCCAGTGTTTTTCTTGCTATACTTTATTTACTTTGCCACCATGGCCTTTTTTGCCTTTACCTCCCTTATCTCACATCATTTGCTCACATTGTATATAGTCTTATTTTTTTCTACTGTATCATTGATTGTATGTTGTTTTACTCCATGTGTAACTCTGTGTTTTTGTATGTTGTCGAACTGCTTTGCTTTATCTTGGCCAGGTCGCAATTGTAAATGAGAACTTGTTCTCAACTTGCCTACCTGGTTAAATAAAGGTGAAATAAAATTTAAAAAAATAAATAAATAACAACCTGGTATAACAGCCTGGTATAACAACCTGGTATAACAGCCTGGTATAACAGCCTGGTATAACAGCCTGGTATAACAGCCTGGTATAACAACCTGGTATAACAGCCTGGTATAACAGCCCAGGTATAACAGCCTGGTATAACAGCCTGGTATAACAGCCTGGTATAGCCTGGTATAACAGCCTGGTATAACAGCCTGGTATAACAAACTATTCACAACAGCTTCGTTTTGTGTGTTTCTCTTCTTTAGCTAAGTTCACCCATACACTTCCAGCAGCTGTTAAGGGGACGGACTGTCATAACAAAACAAGTTTGTATATGTGTGTCTGCATGCGCACGCCCGAGTGTGTGTGTGTGTGTGTGTGTGTGTGTGTGTGTGTGTGTGTGTGTGTGTGTGTGTGTGTGTGTGTGTGTGTGTGTGTGTGTGTGCAACAGGAGTGGGCCTGATGAGATTTGAACAGCGTCCCATACTTCAAACCTGTCATTGGGGAATGTTACTAAGAAAACGACACGCTAAAACTACACGCTAAAATTACACGCTAACGATGACTCACTGACATGACACGCTAACACTACACGCTAAAATTACACGCTAACGATGACTCACTGACATGACACGCTAACACTACATGCTACAATCTCTAAAGACTGTTATCGTAGTTCTGTTTCCACCAGCTGGTCAAACAGTCAAATGGATTAATAACAGTGTTGCCTTATTGAAACAAAAAACATGTAGCGAAGATAACTGCCTCACAATACACAGGTACCATTACCGGTTAATGGACAGACAGACTCACAATACACAGGTAACATTACCGGTTAATGGACAGACAGACTCACAATACACAGGTACCATTACCGGTTAATGGGCAGACAGACTCACAATACACAGGTACCATTACCGGTTAATGGACAGACAGACTCACAATACACAGGTACCATTACCGGTTAATGGACAGACAGACTCACAATACACAGGTACCATTACCGGTTAATGGACAGACAGACTCACAATACACAGGTACCATTACCGGTTAATGGACAGACAGACTCACAATACACAGGTACCATTACCGGTTAATGGACAGACAGCCTTAATCTAAAATGGATTAAATTAAACGTTTCCCTTATCAATCTACACACGATACCCCATAATGACAAAGCGAAAACAGATTTGTCAATTTTTTCAAATGGATACAAAATAAAAAACTAGAAATACCTTATTTACATAAGTATTCAGACCCTTTGCTATGAGACTCTGAATAAAGCTCAGGTGCTTCCTGTTTCCATTGATCATCCTTGAGATGTTTCTACAACTTGATTGGAGTCCACCTGTGGAAAATTCAATTGATTGGACATGATTTGGAAAGGCACACACCTGTCTATATAAGGTCCCACAGTTGACAGTGAATGCCAGAGCAAAAACCAAGCCATGAGGTCGAAGGAATTATCCGTAGACCTCCGAGACAGGATTGTGTCGAGGCACAGACCTGGGGAAGGGTACCAAAACATTTGTGATGAATTGAAGGTCCCAAGAACACAGTGGCCTCCATCATTCTTAAATTAGCTAAAATTTGAGAAAAAAAAACGTAATTTTATCAATTTTAGAATAAGTCTGTAACGTAACAAAATGTGGAAAAAGTGAAGGGGTCTGAATACTTTCAGAATGCACTGTACATATCACCTCAACTACCTCGTACCCCTGCACATTGACTCAGTACCGGTACTCCTTGTATACAGCCTTGTTACTGTTATTAAATTGTATTACTATTTTATTGTGTACTTTTTATTTACCAAATATTTTTGTACATTTAATCTCTGTATTTTTGACAATGGTCTCGTAGGTAAGCATTTCAGGTTAAATTTTACACCTGTTGTATTTGAGGCATGTGACCAATACAATTTGATTTGATTTGAAGACGAGAGAAGATCCAAAGCAATTTACAATTTAAAACATATTTTTTACAACTATGATGAGGAGAAAATATTCTAGCCTTGTTAATGTTTCTTGTTTACGTACTAGGTTGTTGTGTTTAGTGTCTAGGCAATGTGTTTGAAAACAGAAATACTTTAAGAGATCAAAATGTAGGCTAATTTCCCAATGTTACATTTACTATCAACAGTCTTCCTCAGTGCAGAACAGTGTTTGTTATCTTAAAGACAAATAGTGGATATTAGAACAGCTCAGCTTGGAAAAAAAAGTCTTCCTTTCTGACGTTGATAGATGGTGACAAATGTTTTAGTGAAAGGTTTCGAATTGTGATAAATGAGAGAATTGAGCAGAAGTTGGAGATGCAGAGCCTATCGTAATGCCAGATGTGATGTCAAACATCTTGATTCAACATTATAACTGTGTGTAAATTCCAAATGGAACCCTATTCCTTATACTCGGCACTACTTTCCATCAGGGCCCGTAGGGAGTAGGTTTCAATTTGGGACGCCTCCTATAAGAACAGAAAGGAAGAAGTGAGGGTAGACCCGGCGCTAAAGTGACTAAGTGGGCAGTTGAATCCGGTGAGGGGGCACTATTTTTTTTTGGGGGGGGGGGTTCTTGCATTGAAATTATATTTAATTCTGCTTATATCACACAATAAAGTTCAAATGCTGAGACTCCGAGATCATTGAGTGCTTTTGAAGTGAAAGGTTGGCGTAAAATCTATAGTCTCTATAGTTTATCTCCTCTGCACTGTATCAGCACAATGGACAGCGCCCTACACACTAAAGCAAGGCCGTTTTGGTAACGAATACACACATTTGTCTTACCAAAATAATGCAAACTAAATGCTGAAATTAGTAGCCTAGTTGTTCATGCAAACTAAAATACTGAATAGCTGCTTGGCTAAACAGTGGTGCCAAGTAGCAGGGCTAGTAAACAAAATATAAGATCTATAAAGGCATGATATAATCCATGCTTAGTCTAGTTATTTAACAGTAAACCAACGCAGTAAACAAAAGGAGAATGGTTTCACCTTTTTCACATCTGGAAAGTCATGACTCTGTGGGTCAAGGGCACACAGGGCCTCTGCCAGTTGGTTGTTGTGTTCGCTGAATCGTTCTGACGTTTCTCTATCGACAGCGTCCATCGTGTTCTGACGTTTCTCTATCGACAGCGTCCATCGTGTTCTGACGTTTCTATAACGACAGCGTCCATCGTGTTCTGACGTTTCTATAACGACAGCGTCCATCGTGTTCTGACGTTTCTCTAACGACAGCGTCCATCGTGTTCTGACGTTTCTCTATCGACAGCGTCCATCGTGTTCTGAGGTTTCTATAACGACAGCGTCCATCGTGTTCTGAAGTTTCTATAACGACAGCGTCCATCGTGTTCTGACGTTTCTCTAACGACAGCGTCCATCGTGTTCTGACGTTTCTATAACGACAGCGGCCATCGTGTTCTGACATTTCTAAAACGACAGCGTCCATCGTGTTCTGACGTTTCTCTAACGACAGCGTCCATCGTGTTCTGACGTTTCTATAACGACAGCGTCCATCGTGTTCTGACGTTTCTATAACGACAGCGTCCATCGTGTTCTGACGTTTCTATAACGACAGCGTCCATCGTGTTCTGACGTTTCTATAACAACAGCGTCCATCGTGTTCTGACGTTTCTATAACGACAGCGTCCATCGTGTTCTGACGTTCTGACGATAGAACAGGTGTAGACCTTACAGTGAAATGCTTACTTACAAGCCCTTAGCCAACAATGCAATTTTAAGAAAAATATTTACTAAATAAACTAAAGTCAATAATAAAAGAGCAACAATAAAATAACAATGTGGAGGCTATATACAGGGTATTACGGTACAGAGTCAATGTGGAGGCTATATACAGGGTATTACGGTACAGAGTCAATGTGGAGGCTATATACAGGGGGGTACCGGTACAGAGTCAATGTGGAGGCTATATACAAGGGGTACCGGTACAGAGACAATGTGGAGGCTATATACAGGGGGTACCGGTACAGAGTCAATGTGGAGGCTATGTACAGGGTGTTATGGTACAGAGTCAATGTGGAGGCTATATACAGGGGGTACCGGTACAGAGTCAATGTGGAGGCTATATACAGGGGGTACCGGTACAGAGTCAATGTGGAGGCTATATACAGGGGGTACCGGTACAGAGTCAATGTGGAGCCTATATACAGGAGGTACCGGTACAGAGTCAATGTGGAGGCTATATACAGGGGGTACCGGTACAGAGTCAATGTGGAGGCTATATACAGGGTATTACGGTACAGAGTCAATGTGGAGGCTATATACAGGGTATTACGGTACAGAGTCAAGGTGGAGGCTATATACAGGGTATTACGGTACAGAGTCAATGTGGAGGCTATATACAGGGGGTACCGGTACAGAGTCAATGTGGAGGCTATATACAAGGGGTACCGGTACAGAGACAATGTGGAGGCTATATACAGGGGGTACCGGTACAGAGTCAATGTGGAGGCTATATACAGGGGGTACCGGTACAGAGTCAATGTGGAGGCTATATACAGGGGGTACCGGTACAGAGTCAATGTGGAGGCTATATACAGGGGGTACCGGTACAGAGTCAATGTGGAGGCTATATACAGGGTATTACGGTACAGAGTCAATGTGGAGGCTATATACAGGGGGTACCGGTACAGAGTCAATGTGGAGGCTATATACAAGGGGTACCGGTACAGAGACAATGTGGAGGCTATATACAGGGGGTACCGGTACAGAGTCAATGTGGAGGCTATATACAGGGGGTACCGGTACAGAGTCAATGTGGAGGCTATATACAGGGGGTACCGGTACAGAGTCAATGTGGAGGCTATATACAGGGGGTACCGGTACAGAGTCAATGTGGAGGCTATATACAGGGGGTACCGTCACAGAGTCAATGTGGACCACACTGAGGACCACCACACTGAGGACCACCACAATGAGGACCACCACAATGAGGACCACCAGACTGAGGACCACCACACTGAGGACCACCACACTGAGGACCACCACAATCCAACACAATGAGGACCACCACACTGAGGACAACCACACTGAGGACCACCACAATCCAACACAATGAGGACCACCACACTGCGGACCACCACACTGAGGACCACCACAATCCAACACACTGAGGACCACCACACTGAGGACCACCACACTGAGGACCACCACAATCCAACACACTGAGGACCACCACACTGCGGACCACCACACTGAGGACCACCACAATCCAACACACTGAGGACCACCACACTGAGGACCACCACACTGAGAACCACCACAATCCAACACACTGAGGACCACCACAATGAGGACCACCACACTGAGGACCACCACAATCCAACACACTGAGGACCACCACACTGAGGACCACCACAATCCAACACACTGAGGACCACCACACTGAGGACCACCACAATCCAACACACTGAGGACCACCACACTGAGGACCACCACACTGAGGACCACCACAATCCAACACACTGAGGACCACCACACTGAGGACCACCACAATCCAACACACTGAGGACCACCACACTGAGGACCACCACAATCCAACACACTGAGGACCACCACACTGCGGACCACCACACTGAGGACCACCACAATCCAACACACTGAGGACCACCACACTGAGGACCACCACAATCCAACACACTGAGGACCACCACACTGAGGACCACCACAATCCAACACACTGAGGACCACCACACTGAGGACCAACACACTGAGGACCACCAGACTGAAGACCACCACACTGAGGACCACCACACTGAGGATCACCACACTGAGGACCACCACACTGAGGACCACCACAATCCAACACACTGAGGACCACCACACTGAGGACCACCACACTGAGGACCACCACAATCCAACACAATGAGGACCACCACACTGAGGACCACCACAATGAGGACCACCACACTGAGGACCACCACAATCCAACACACTGAGGACCACCACACTGAGGACCACCACACTGAGGACCACCACAATGAGGACCACCACACTGAGGACCACCACAATGAGGACCACCACAATGAGGACCACCACACTGAGGACCACCACAATGAGGACCACCACAATGAGGACCAGCACACTCCAACACACAGAGGACCACAACATTTTAGGAAGAGTTCATCATGGTTTTATGGTAATGCTACATAGTAAACTCAGCAAAAAAAGACATGTCCCTTTTTCAGGAACCTGTCTTTCAAAGATAATTCATCAAAATCCAAATAACTTCACAGATCTTCATTGTAAAGGGTTTAAACACTGTTTCACATGCTTGCTCAATGAACCATGAACAATTAATGAACATGCACCTGTGGAATGGTCGTTAAGACACTAACAGCTTACCGATGGTTGTCAATTAAGGTCACAGTTATGAAAACTTAGGACACTAAAGAGGCATGAGGACTGCAGATGTGGCCAGGGCAATAAATTGCAATGTCCGTACAGTGAGACGCCTAAGACAGCGCCACAGGGAGACAGGACGGACAGCTGATCGTCCTCGCAGTGGCAGACCACGTGTAACAACACCTGCACAGGATGGGTACATCCGAACATCACACCTGCGGGACAGGTACAGGATGGCAACAACTACTGCCCGAGTTACACCAGGAATGCACAATCCTTCCATCAGTGCTCAGACTGTCCGCAATAGGCTGAGAGAGGCTGGACTAAGGGCTTGTAGGCCTGTTGTAAGGCAGGTCCTCACCAGACATATCCGGAAACAACGTCGCCTATGGGCACAAACCCACCATCGCTGGACCAGACAGGACTGACAAAAAGTGCTCTTCACTGACAAGTCGCGGTTTTGTCTCACCAGGGGTAATGGTCGGATTCGCGTTTATCGTCGAAGGAATGAGCATTACACCTTGGCCTGTATTCTGGAGCGGGATCAATTTGGAGGTGGAGGGTCCTACATGGTCTGGGGCGGTGTGTCACAGCATCATCGGACTGAGCTTGTTGTCATTGCAGGCAATCTCAACGCTATGCGTTACAGGGAAGACATTCTCCTCCCTCATGTGGTACCATTCCTGCAGGCTCATCTTGACATGACCCTCCAGCATGACAATGCTCGTTTTGTGCGTGATTTCCTGCAAGGCAGGAATGTCAGTGTTTTGCCATGGCCAGCGAAGAGCCCGGATCTCAATCCCATTGAGCACATCTGGGACCTGTTGGATCGGAGGGTGAGGGCTAGGGCCATTCCCCCCAGAAATGTCCAGGAACTTGCAGGTGCCTTTGTGGAAGAGTGGGGTAACATCTCACAGCAAGAACTGGCAAATCTGGTGCAGTCCATGAGGAGGAGATTCACTGCAGTACTTAATAACCTGTTAGGGCTAGGGGGCAGTATTTACACGGCCGGATAAAAAACGTACCCGAGTTAATCTGGTTATTACTACTGCCCAGAAACTAGAATATGCATAAAATTATTGGCTTTGGATAGAAAACACCCTAAAGTTTCTAAAACTGTTTGAATGGTGTCTGTGAGTATAACAGAACTCATATGGCAGGCAAAAAACCTGAGAAGATTCTGTACAGGAAGTGCCCTCTCTGACCATTCCTTGGGCTTCTTGACTCTTTTTATTGAAAACTTAGGATCTTTGCTGTAACGTGACACTTCCTACGGCTCCCATAGGCTCTCAGAACCCAGGAAAAAGCTGAATGAATTCAAGGCAGCCCCTGGCTGAAAAACATTAGCGCCTTTGGTAAGTGGTCTATCAGAGGACAATGAGACTGAGGCGCGTGCATGAGGCGACCCCATATTTTTATTTTCTCTCTCTTTGTACTAAAACACAGATTCCCGGTCGGAATATTATCGCTTTTTTACGAGAAAAATGGCATAAAAATTGATTTTAAACAGCGGTTGACATGCTTCAAAGTACGGTAATGGAATATTTAGAATTTTTTTGTCACGAAACACGTCGGGCGCGTCACCCTTCTTTACACTTCGGATAGTGTCTTGAACGCACGAACAAAACAGAGGGTATTTGAACATAACTATGAATTATTTTGAACCAAACCAACATTTGTTATTGAAGTAGAAGTCCTGGGAGTGCATTCTGACGAAGAACAGCAAAGGTAATAACATTTTTCTTATAGTAAATCTGACTTTGGTGAGTGCCAAACTTGGTGGGTGTCTAAATAGCTAGCCCTGTGATGCCGGGCTATCTACTTAGAATATTGCAAAATGTGCTTTCACCGAAAAGCTATTTTAAAATCGGACATAGCGAGTGCATAGAGGAGTTCTGTATCTATAATTCTTAAAATAATTGTTATGTTTTTTGTGAACGTTTATCGTGAGTAATTTAGTAAATTCACCGGAAGTTTGCGGGGGTATGCTAGTTCTGAACGTCACATGCTAATGTAAAAAGCTGGTTTTTGATATAAATATGAACTTGATTGAACAAAACATGCATGGATTGTATAACATAATGTCCTAGGCGTGTCATCTGATGAAGATCATCAAAGGTTAGTGCTGCATTTAGCTGTGGTTTGGGTTTATGTGACATTATATGCTAGCTTGAAAAATGGGTGTCTGATTATTTCTGGCTGGGTACTCTGCTGACATAATCTAATGTTTTGCTTTCGTTGTAAAGCCTTTTTGAAATCGGACAGTGTGGTTAGATTAACGAGAGTCTTGTCTTTAAAATGGTCTAAAATAGTCATATGTTTGAGAAATTGAAGTAATAGCATTTCTAAGGTATTTGAATAACGCGCCACAGGATTCCACTGGCTGTTACGTAGGTGGGACGATTTCATCCCACCTTCCCGAGAGAGGTTAATGCAGCTGGTGGCCACACCAGATACTGACTGTTACTTTTGATTTTGACCCCCCCCCCCCTTTGTTCAGGGACACATTATTCCATTTCTGTTAGTCACATGTCTGTGGAACTGGTTCAGTTTATGTCTCAGTTGTTGAATCTTGTTATGTTCATACAAGTATTTACACATGTTAAGTTTGCTGAAAATAAACGCAGTTGACAGTTTCTTTTTTTGCTGAGTTTATATGAAGATTTCATTATGATATTATGGTAATACTTTTTTGTTATGTAACTTATTATGTGACTTGTTAAGCACATTTTTACTCCTTGTCATGTCCTGACCAGTAAAAGGGGTTATTTGTCATTGTAGTTTGGTCAGGGCATGGCAGGGGGTGTTTGTTTTGTGTGGTTCGGTGTTTTTGGTTTATGTTCTATATTTTCTATTTCTATGTGTATATCTAGTTTTATATTTCTATGTTGGGTTTTTGGCAATGACCTCCAATTAGAGGCAGCTGGTTGTCGTTGTCTCTAATTGGAGGCCATATTTAGTTGGGTTTGTTTTCACTTGTGTTTTGTGGGTGGTTGTTTCCTGTAGTCTGTGCACCTTACTGGACTGCTTTCGTCGTCAGTTCATTTTGTTTAAGTGTTTTCTTTAATAAAGAAAAAGATGAACCCTTTACCCGCTGCACCTTGGTCCAATCCTTACGACGCCTTTGACACTCCTGAATTTATTTAGGCTTTTCATAACAAATGGGTTGAATACTTATTGACTCAAGTCATTTCAGCTTTTAATTTTTAATGAGTTTCTACACATTTCTAAAAACATAATTCCACTTTGACATTATTGGGTATTGTGTGTAAGCCACTGACATAAAATCTAAATGTAATTAATTTTAAATTCAGGCTGTATAGATAACAACATCTGAAAAATGGGTGTGAATACTTTCGGAAGGTGGCCCCTTTACCACATTAAATTAGGCTATAAATATCTGTGATGTTATTCAGAATTTTAATTGTGTGCCCTCATAATTTGCATCGATGAAATTTGGACACCGAAGCTATAGGCTTCTGTAGGACTGAACCTGCCAACTATTTTAATGTTCAAAAGATCCAATAAGATGCTAGTCTTCATCCAAAGCTCCAATAAGATGCTAGTCATCATCCAAAGCTCCAATAAGATGCTAGTTGTCATCCAAAGCTCCAATAAGATGCTAGTCATCATCCAATGCTCCAAGTCACTAGTCATCATCCAAAGCTCCAATAAGATGCTAGTTGTCATCCAAAGCCCCAACAAGATGTTAGTTGTCATCCAAAGCTCCAATAAGATGCTAGTCTTCATCCAAAGCCCCAATAAGATGTTAGTTGTCATCCAAAGCTCCAATAAGATGCTAGTCTTCATCCAAAGCCCCAATAAGATGCTAGTCTTCATCCAAAGCTCCAATAAGATGCTAGTCATCATCCAAAGCTCCAATAAGATGCTAGTTGTCATCCAAAGCCCCAACAAGACGCTAGTCTTCATCCAATGTGATACAACAGTAACAATATTGCGACTCTAGCCTGTCTGATAACTGCTGTATTAATTGGTTTTCCTTTTCCCAGTTGGATCTGGTTTGACCCGTCAGTGAGGAGGTGTTTTCCGTCAGTGAGGAGGTGGTCTCACAGCTCAGGGACATTCTAACTGTCAAGGCTCAAGGTGAGACCCAAATGCAGACACAGGAGGCAGATGGTTGGAGTCTTAAAATGTTTATTAATCCAAAGATGTAGGCAAGAGAATAGTCGTGGACAGGCAAAAATGTAAAAACCAGATCAGAGTCCAGGAGGTACAGAGTGGCAGACAGGCTGGTGGTCAAGACAGGCAGAATGGTCAGGCAGGCGGGTAGAAAGTCCAGAAACAGGCAAGGGTCAAAACCGGGAGGACTAGTAAAAAGAAAATGCAAAAAGCAGGAGAACGGGAAAAACGCTGGTTGACTTGGAAACATACAAGACAAACTGGCACAGAGAGACAGGAAACACACCTGGAGGAGGTGGAGACAATCACAAGGACAGGTGAAACAGATCAGGGCGTGACACTAACAGGTAGCATTATGATAGCTAAAGACAAATAAAAGAGAAAAAAAAGAAAGTAAGACATAGCTAGCTAGTTAGCTAGATAATTTATCTTGCTAGATATAAAGTGAAATGTTCCTTTAGTTCTAAATATGTATGTGAGTGTTATACACTGCTCAAAAAATAAAGGGAACACTAACTACACTGTCCGATTTCAAAAAGGCTTTACAACGAAAGCAAAACATTAGATTATGTCAGCAGAGTACCCAGCCAGAAATAATCAGACACCCATTTTTCAAGCTAGCATATAATGTCACAAAAACCAAAACCACAGCTAAATGCAGCACTAACCTTTGATGATCTTCATCAGATGACACTCCTAGGACATTATGTTATACAATACATGCATGTTTTGTTCAATCAAGTTCATATTTATATCAAAAAACAGCTTTTTACATTAGCATGTGACGTTCAGAACTAGCATACCCAACGCAAACTTCCGGTGAATTTACTAAATTACTCATGATAAACGTTCACAAAAAACATAACAATTATTTTAAGAATTATAGATACAGAACGCCTTTATGCAATCGCGGTGTCCGATTTTAAAATAGGTTTTCGGCAAAAGCACATTTTGCAATATTCTGAGTAGATAGCTCGCCATCACGGGCTAGCTATTTTGACACCCACCAAGTTTGGCACTCACCAAACTCAGATTTACTATAAGAAAAATTGGATTACCTTTGCTGTTCTTCGTCAGAATGCACTCCCAGGACTTCTACTTCATCCACAAATGTTGTTTTGTTCAAAATAATCCATAGTTATGTTCAAATATCCTCTCTTTTGTTCTTGCGTTCAAGACACAATCCGAAGGGTGACGAATGGTGACGCGCGGACGCGTATCGTGACAAAAAATGTCGAAATATTCCATTACCGTACTTCGAAGCATGTCAAACGCTGTTTAAAATCAATTTTTATGCGATTTTTCTCGTAAAAAAGCGATAATATTCCGACCGGGAAACCCTGTTTTCGTTCAAAGACTCAAAGTTGAAAATGGCCTCTTCATGTGCACGCGCGCACCTGTCTCATTGCCCTCTGAGAGCCTATGGAAGCCGTAGGAAGTGTCACGTTACAGCAGAGATCCTCAGTTTTCAATAAAGAGAGTGTAGAAGGCCAAGAAATGGTCAGAGAGGGCACTTCCTGTAAGGAATCTTCTCAGGTTTTGGCCTGCCAAATGAGTTCTGTTATACTCACAGACACCATTCAAACAGTTTTAGAAACTTTAGGGTGTTTTCTATCCAAATCAAACAAGTATATGCATATTCTAGTTTCTGGGCAGTAGTAATAACCAGATTAAATCGGGTACGTTTTTTATCCGGATGTGAAAATACTGCCCCCTACCCTAGAGAGGATAACATAGACCCACTCCAATTCGCACACCGCCCCAACAGATCCACAGATGATGCAATCTCAATCGCATTCCACACTGCCCTTTCCCACCTGGACAAAAGAAACACCTATGTGAGAATGCTGTTCATTGACTACAGCTCAGCGTTCAACACCATAGTGCCCTCAAAGCTCATCACTAAGCTAAGGACCCTGGGACTAAACACCTCCCTCTGCAACTGGATTCTGGACTTCCTGACGGGCCACCCCCAGGTGGTGAGGGTAGGCAACAATACATCTGCCACGCTGATCCTCAACACTGGGGCCCCTCAGGGATATGTACTCATTTCCCTCCTGTTCTCCCTGTTCACCTATGACTGCGTGGCCAAACACGACTCCAAAACCATCACTAAGTTTGCTGATAACACAACAGTGGCAGGCCTGATCACCGAAAACGGCTCTGTTCTGCCTGCCTGCTGAGTTCTGCCCTGCTCTGTTCTGCCTGCCTGCTGAGTTCTGCACTGCTCTGTTCTGCCTGCCTGCTGAGTTCTGCCCTGCCTGTTCTGCCTGCCTGCTGAGTTCTGCACTGTTCTGTTCTGCATGCCTGCTGAGTTCTGCCCTGCCTGTTCTGCCTGCCTGCTGAATTCTGCACTGCTCTGTTCTGCCTGCCTGCTGAGTTCTGCCCTGCTTTGTTCTGCCTGCCTGCTGAGTTCTGCCCTGCTCTGTTCTGCCTGCTGAGTTCTGCCCTGCTCTGTTCTGCCTGCCTGCTGAGTTCTGCCCTGCTTTGTTCTGCCTGCCTGCTGAGTTCTGCCCTGCTCTGTTCTGCCTGCCTGCTGAGTTCTGCCCTGCTTTGTTCTGCCTGCCTGCTGAGTTCTGCCCTGCTCTGTTCTGCCTGCCTGCTGAGTTCTGCACTGCTCTGTTCTGCCTGCCTGCTGAGTTCTGCCCTGCTCTGTTCTGCCTGCCTGCTGAGTTCTGCACTGCTCTGTTCTGCCTGCCTGCTGAGTTCTGCCCTGCTCTGTTCTGCCTGCCTGCTGAGTTCTGCACTGCTTTGTTCTGCCTGCCTGCCTGCTCTGTACTGCCCTGCATGTTCTGCCTGCCTTCCTGCTCTGTTCTGCCTGCCTGCTGAGTTCTGCACTGCTCTGTTCTGCCTGCCTGCTGAGTCCTGCACTGCTTTGTTCTGCCTGCCTGCTGAGTTCTGCACTGCTCTGTTCTGCCTGCCTGCTGAGTTCTGCCCTGCTCTGTTCTGCCTGCCTGCTGCCTGCTGAGTTCTGCACTGCTCTGTTCTGCCTGCTGAGTTCTGCACTGCTCTGTTCTGCCTGCCTGCTGAGTTCTGCCCTGCTCTGTTCTGCCTGCTGAGTTCTGCACTGCTCTGTTCTGCCTGCCTGCTGAGTTCTGCACTGCTCTGTTCTGCCTGCCTGCTGAGTTCTGCCCTGCTCTGTTCTGCCTGCCTGCTGAGTTCTGCACTGCTCTGTTCTGCCTGCCTGCTGAGTTCTGCACTGCTCTGTTCTGCCTGCCTGCTGAGTTCTGCACTGCTCTGTTCTGCCTGCCTGCTGAGTTCTGCACTGCTCTGTTCTGCCTGCCTGCTGAGTTCTGCACTGCTTTGTTCTGCCTGCCTGCTGAGTTCTGCCCTGCTCTGTTCTGCCTGCCTGCTGAGTTCTGCACTGCTCTGTTCTGCCTGCCTGCTGAGTTCTGCCCTGCTCTGTTCTGCCTGCCTGCTGAGTTCTGTAAGTGTAAATGGAACATTGAGCATTAAATACAAATTTAACGGTTATTAATTCCAGCATGACAGGAGAGGGGAGCAGCGCTAGGTGCTTTCAGCACTCCTCAACATGCTGCTGTTAGTTAACTTACCTTACTGCTGAAGACGAGAGAGAGAGAGAGTGAGAGAGAGAGAGAGAGAGTGAGAGAGAGAGAGAGAGAGAGAGAGATGGGGGAAAGACAAATGACTGCTGTTATATACAAACAGGCAGCATGAGCCATTTCACAGGTCATCCATCACAACCATCCTCTGGGTTGGGGATTTAAAAGTGTTGGAGGAAGTTGTGCTGTTCTTTAATGTGTTCCAAGGTGCTGCAGAGGAGGAGGAGAGAAAGAGAGCAGGATGAGAAGGAGGAGAGAGAAAGAGAAGGAGAGGAGGAGGAGGGAGGAGGGAGAGTAGGAAGTGGAAGAGGAGAGAGATGAGGAGGAGGAAGAGGAGGAGGAGGAGGAAGAATAGAGAGAGAGCGAGAGAGAGGAGAGAGTAGAGTGGAGAGACACAGAGAGAGACACAGAGAGAGAGAGAGAGAGAGGAGAGACAGAGAGAGAGCGAGAGAGAGAGAGAGAGAGAGAGAGAGAGAGACAGAGAGAGATGAGAGAGAGAGACAGAGAGAGATGAGAGAGAGAGAGAGAGAGAGAGAGGAGAGACAGAGAGAGAGCGAGAGAGAGAGAGAGAGAGAGAGAGAGAGAGAGAGAGAGAGACAGAGAGAGATGAGAGAGAGAGCAGGAAGAGGACACCTGCACACTGTCAGAATGATGTCAGAATGTTTACATGTAGAACAGTGCCTAATAGGTCCAGCTGGGTCTCCTTCCTTCTCTACGCTGGTCCCAAATGGCACCCTATTCCCTATAACCATTTGAGCCAGTTTACTATAGCAGAAAATAATTGTGCAGCAACAGGAAATGTGAATTATTATGTGGATTATATCTACTGGACATGTTTGTTTTGATAAATGTTGTGTAAGGGAAGATCAGGCCTGACATTTCAAAGTGGAAATTACAAACTTCAGAAGCCTTTTTAAACCTCAAATACACTACACGTTTTAAAATGATGGTGGGTGATCAAATTAACATCTGCACTATATAGGGAAAGGTTGCCATTTGGGACACTACTCAAATCAATAACCCTCTGCCTTCCTCTTTCCCTCACCGTCCCTCTATCCCTCCCTCACCCTCCCTCTATCCCTCACCCTCCCTACCTATATCCCTCACCCTCCCTACCTCTATCCCTCACCCTCCCTACCTCTATCCCTCACCTTCCCTCTATCCCTCACCCTGCCTACCTCTATCCCTCACCCTCCCTCCCTCAATCCCTCACCCTCCCTCTCTCTATCCCTCATTGTCCCTTTCTCCATCCCTCACCCTCCCTCTCTCCCTACCTCGCTCCCTCCTCCATGCCTCTATCCCTCACTCCCTCTCATGCCATAACAGAGCAGGACGTACGCAGTCTGAAAACACATTAGACTGAATGTGCGTCCAAAAAAATAGCACCCTATTCCCTAAGTAGTGCACTACTTTTGATCAGGGTCCATACGGCTCTGGTTTAAACGAGGGCACTACATAGGGAATAGGGTGCCATTTGGGACCCATGCTAAAGCTCCAGTGTATGTGTTTTGTGACAGCGGGACAGAGTTGGAACATTAGTAGCTAAATTGATGTGTACCACTTACGGAACCCATCCTGCCTCTAGTGAGAAGATGCTTGTCTGAAC
The DNA here is from genome assembly GCF_901001165.1 of Salmo trutta. Lineage (NCBI taxonomy): Eukaryota > Metazoa > Chordata > Actinopteri > Salmoniformes > Salmonidae > Salmo > Salmo trutta. The sequence goes on along the minus strand of NC_042972.1, from coordinate 1,500,757 downwards.
TAAATATTATTTCTGAGGAATATTTTAACTTGTCAAAACAAAGCACTGCGATTGCTTTTAAGGTCCTTAATCTTGAGTTGATTGTTTAAAACACATTCTTGACTCGACACTCACCGAGACCATCTGGTCTGCTAGGAACTGACTCAGGATAAAACGATGCTGGTCAGAAGAGGACAAATTCACATTAGATACGGTTCATTTTCATAGTGTTGATAATTATTGTTACCCTAAAGAACCTTCCAACTGAAATACCTCACGATAAGAGTTAGAATACCACATGATAAGAGTTAGAATACCACATGATAAGAGTTAGAAAACCACATGATAAGAGTTAGAATGCCACATGATAAGAGTTAGAATGCCTCATGATAAGAGTTAGAATACCTCATGATAAGAGTTAGAATACCTCATGATAAGAGTTAGAATACCTCATGATAAGAGTTAGAATGCCACATGATAAGAGTTAGAATACCTCATGATAAGAGTTAGAATACCTCATGATAAGAGTTAGAATACCTCACAATAAGAGTTAGAATACCTCATGATAAGAGTTAGAATGCCACATGATAAGAGTTAGAATGCCACATGATAAGAGTTAGAATGCCACATGATAAGAGTTAGAATACCTCATGATAAGAGTTAGAATGCCTCATGATAAGAGTTAGAATACCTCATGATAAGAGTTAGAATACCACATGATAAGAGTTAGAATACCTCATGATAAGAGTTAGAATACCTCATGATAAGAGTTAGAATACCTCACGATAAGAGTTAGAATACCTCACAATAAGAGTTAGAATACCACATGATAAGAGTTAGAATGCCTCATGATAAGAGTTAGAATACCACATGATAAGAGTTAGAATACCACATGATAAGAGTTAGAATACCACACAATAAGAGTTAGAATACCACATGATAAGAGTTAGAATACCTCACAATAAGAGTTAGAATACCACATGATAAGAGTTAGAATACCTCATGATAAGAGTTAGAATACCACACAATAAGAGTTAGAATACCACATGATAAGAGTTAGAATACCACACAATAAGAGTTAGAATACCACATGATAAGAGTTGGAATACCTCATGATAAGAGTTAGAATACCACACAATAAGAGTTAGAATACCACATGATAAGAGTTAGAATACCTCATGATAAGAGTTAGAATACCACACAATAAGAGTTAGAATACCACACAATAAGAGTTAGAATACCACACAATAAGAGTTAGAATACCACATGATAAGAGTTAGAATACCTCATGATAAGAGTTAGAATACCACATGATAAGAGTTAGAATACCACATGATAAGAGTTAGAATACCACACAATAAGAGTTAGAATACCACATGATAAGAGTTGGAATACCACATGATAAGAGTTAGAATACCTCATGATAAGAGTCAGAATGCCACATGATAAGAGTTAGAATACCTCATGATAAGAGTTAGAATACCTCATGATAAGAGTTAGAATACCACACAATAAGAGTTAGAATACCACACAATAAGAGTTAGAATACCACATGATAAGCTGTAGACACACACGATTTACCAAGGGAGTTTTCATCTATATTTTTTATAGCTGTCTATTTATCATCACAAACCGATGCTGGCAATAAGACCTCAATCAACGAGCTGTAAAAGGTCATAAGAAAACAGGAAAATGCTCAACCAGAAACAGCGCTCCTAGTGGCTGGTGACTTTAATCCTATAAAGCAGATGCTAAGCTACAGGACTGTTTCGCTAGCACAGACTGCAATGTTTATTTATTTTTTTATTTTTTTAACTAGGCAAGTCAGTTAAGGACAAATTATTATTTACAATGACGGCCTACCAAGAGTCAAAAGGCCTCCTGCGGGGACGGGGGACTGGGATAATAAAAAATTAAAAAATACAATATAAATATAGGACAAAACACATATCACAACAAGCGAGACAACACTACATAAAGAAAGACCTAAGACAACAACATAGCAAGGCAGCAACACAACTTAACAACAACATGGTAGCAACACAACATGGTAGCAACACAAAACATGGGACAAACATTATTGGGCACAGACAACAGCACAAAGGGCAAGAAGGTAGAGACAACAATACATCACACAAAGCAGCCACAACTGTCAGTAAGAGTGTCCATGATTGAGTCTTTGAATGAAGAGATTGAGATAAAACTGTCCAGTTTGAGTGTTTGTTGCAGCTCGTTCCAGTCGCAAGCTGCAGAAAACTGAAAAGACAAATGACCCAGGGATGTGTGTGCTTTGGGGACCTTTAACAGAATGTGACAGGCTGAACGGGTGTTGTATGTGGAGGATGAGGGCTGCAGTAGATATTTCAGATAGGGGGGAGTGAGGCCTAAGAGGGTTTTATAAATAAGTATCAATCAGTGGGTCTTGCGACGGGTATACAGAGACGACCAGTTTACAGAGGAGTATAGAGTGCAGTGATGTGTCCTATAAGGAGCATTGGTGGCAAATCTGATGGCCGAATGGTAAAGAACATCTAGCTGCTCGAGAGCACCCTTTCCTGCCGATCTATAAATTACGTCTCCATAATCTAGCATGGGAAGGATGGTCATCTGAATCAGGGTTAGTTTGGCAGCTGGGGTGAAAGAGGAGCGATTACGATAGAGGAAACCAAGTCTAGATTTAACTTTAGCCTGCAGCTTTGATATGTGCTGAGAGAAGGACAGTGTACTGTCTAGCCATACTCCCAAGTACTTGTATGAGGTGACTACCTCAAGCTCGAAACCCTCAGAGGTAGAAATCATCCCCATGTACATCCATCCCCATGTTCATCCATCCCCATGTTCATCCATCCCCATGTTCATCCATCCCCATGTTCATCCATCCCCATGTTCATCCATCCCCATGTTCATTCATCCATCCCCGTGTTCATCCATCCCCGTGTTCATCCATCCCCGTGTTCATCCATCCCCGTGTTCATCCATCCCCGTGTTCATCCATCCCCATGTTCATCCATCCCCATGTTCATCCATCCCCATGTTCGTTCATCCCCATGTCCATCTTCCTCATGGTGTTTAAATAAAGTTCCTGTGTGTTTAAGTAAAGTTCTTGATTGTTTAAATAAAGTTCCTGTGTTTAAATAAAGTTCCTGTGTGTTTAAGTAAAGTTCCTGATTGTTTAAATAAAGTTCCTGTGTTTAAATAAAGTTCCTGTGTGTTTAAGTAAAGTTCCTGATTGTTTAAATAAAGTTCCTGTGTTTAAATAAAGTTCCTGTGTGTTTAAGTAAAGTTCCTGATTGTTTAAATAAAGTTCCTGTGTTTAAATAAAGTTCCTGTGTGTTTAAGTAAAGTTCCTGATTGTTTAAATAAAGTTCCTGTATTTAAATAAAGTTCCTGTGTGTTTAAGTAAAGTTCCTGATTGTTTAAATAAAGTTCCTGTGTTTAAATAAAGTTTCTGTGTGTTTAAGTAAAGTTCCTGTTTGTTTAAATAAAGTTCCTGTATTTAAATAAAGTTCCTGTGTGTTTAAGTAAAGTTCCTGTTTGTTTAAATAAAGTTCCTGTGTTTCAATAAAGTTCCTGTGTGTTTAAGTAAGGTTCCTGATTGTTTAAATAAAGTTCCTGTGTTTAAATAAAGTTCCTGTGTGTTTAAGTAAAGTTCCTGTTTGTTTAAATAAAGTTCCTGTTTGTTAACTGTTAAGCTGATGTATTCCGTCTTACTGGGGGGCGGAGTCAGCGAGTCACAAACCAGTAAAATACTTAGAGCCGGATCTCTCTCTTTCACCAAGGTAACCTGTCTCAATGACTACCGCCCCGTAGCACTCACATCTGTAGCCATGAAATGCTTTCAAAGGCTTTTCCATTGCTTGGCCTTGCGGTCGTGGGTGAACAGGGAGTACAGGAGGAGACTGAACACGCACCCCTGAGGGGCCCCTGTGTTGAGGATCAGGGTGGAAGATGTGTTGTTACCTACCCTTACCCTTACTTCCTTACTTCCTGAATGGGTGGCCGTTCAGGAAGTCCAGGATCCAGTTGCAGAGGGAGGTGTTTAGTCCCAGGATCCTTAGCTTAGTGATGAGCTTTGAGGGCACTATGGTGTTGAACGCTGAGCTGTAGTCAATGAACAGCATTCTCACATAAGTGTTCCTTTTGTCCAGGTGTGAAAGGGCAGTGTGGAGTGCAATAGAGATTGCATCATCTGTGGATCTGTTTGGGCGGTATGCAAATTGGAGTGGGTCTAGGGTTTCTGGGATAATGGTGTTGATGTGAGCCATGACCAGCCTTTCAAAGCACTTCATGGCTACAGACGTGAGTGCTACGGGTCTGTAGTCATTTAGGCAGGTTACCTTAGTGTTCATGGGCACAGGGACTATGGTGGTCTGCTTGAAGCATGTTGGTATTACAGACTGGGTCAGGGACAGGTTGAAAATGTCAGTGAAGAAACTTGCCAGTTGTACAGCGCATGCTTGGAGTACACGTCCTGGTAATTTGTCTGGCCCTGTGGCCTTGTGAATGGTGACCTGTTTAAAGGTCTTACTCACATCGCCTATGGAGAGCGTGATCACACAGTCGCCATGCATCTCATGGAGACCAGGGAGTGGGTGAATGTTTCAAAGACCTGACTGGTTCGTGCTGTACGGCTAGTTGTTGGTGTGTGCATGTTTGTTTACTGAGAAACATGTAACTTGGTTTCAGAAGAAAGTCACTTCACATTTTTTTTGTTAGGGGGCTTTCATCAAGGTAAGTGTTTCTTTAGGTTGGGGGCTTTCATCAAGGTAAGTGTTTCTTTATGTTGGGGGCTTTCATCAAGGTAAGTGTTCCTTTAGGTTGGGAGCTTTCATCAAGGTAAGTGTTTCTTGGTGTAACGTCGTCCCCAGGCTATTGAACACACCGCACATATAAGCCTGGGATATCAACCATTCAGAGTTGGCCTTAGAATTCTATAGTGGGACTGACCATATAATTCTATAGCAGTGACCTTACTGAGTAAAGTATTTGTGATCATCACTACTAACACAGACAAAAAGTCATAATTATACCCATTTCCACAATGTATCTTCTTTAAATGTGATTTTAAACCTAACCCTAACTAATGAAGGCTAAGGTTGATGTGTTGGTCCACCAGACCTTACGTGCATTTGGGCAGAAGTGTCTGGGAAGGAGATTAGGTGTAATGTGACTAACATAACATGACTTTAGAGTGTATGCCGTCCTTCAGCACAGCACGTCACCCTTTATAAAGCACACGTTTATATCATACTCGACCTAGGTGATTATGTCACACGGTTATGCCACATTTAGGAACCCTTTATAAAGCATGACATATGGTTATAGATGCTTTGTAACACATTTATGTAGTGCGTGTGAAAGCATTATGAAGTCTTTATGAAACCTTTATAAGCTGGAGGTCTTTTAAAGCGTGACCCTGAAGGTCAATCAAAACCAATCCTTACGTTCAGTTTGGATCAAAGACAAGATAATTACCCAACCGTGATTTTTTTTTCCATTTTGAAAATACAATCCTGTAAAATAGTCCTAACTTAAATCTATGTTTACATGGTCCAAAGAGTCCAAACATAAGCTATACCGTCAAAGTAACCTGATGGAGCCAAAAGTTGATGAGGATAAAAAAATATATATATTAAAAAAAGTGGAAAAATGTCAGCATGCCAGGGTTACTCACAGCGACGTTGTAACCTTTCAGTCCTTGAAGAGCTGGTTGTTGATGAAAAGCGGATCCACTACTGATCCACGTTCTGGTTCTGGAAATGATATAAAGATGACTATTTCCTGGTGCAATGGACCCTAGAGCATCTTGACTGGCCGGCATCGCCACTTGGCATGGCAACTGCTTGGTGCTACAGAGGGTAATGCACCTAGCCCAGTACATCACTGGGGCCGAGCTCCCTGCCATCCACGACCTCTATACTAGGTGGTGTCAGAGGAAGGCCCTAAAAAAATCAAGGACTTCAGCCACCCAAGCCACAGACTGTTGTCAGATAACACACGGCAAGTGGTACCGATGCTCCAAGTCTGGAACCAACAGGATCCCGAATCAAATCAAATCAAAGTTGATTTGTCACGTGCGCCAAATACAACAACAGGCTCTAACCAACAATGCAATTTCTAAGTTAAAAAAAAAAGGTATTAGGTGAACAATAGCCACAAGCCATAAGACTGCTAAAGAGTTAGTGACATAACCAAATAGCTACCCGGAGAATCTGCATTTACCCTTTTTGCATTGACTATTTTGTCTCATCACAAACGCTGCTGCTACGGTTTATTATCTGTCACTCTATTCCTAGTTATATGTACATATCTACCTCAATTACCTCGTACCCCTGCACATCAACTCGGTACTGAGACCCTGTGTATATAGCCATGTTATTACCTCGTACCCCTACACATCTACTCTGTACTGAGACCCTGTGTATATAGCCATGTTATTACCTCGTACCCCTACACATCTACTCTGTACTGAGACCCTGTGTATATAGCCATGTTATTACCTGGTACCCCTACACATCTACTCTGTACTGAGACCCTGTGTATATAGCCAAGCTATTGTTACTCATTGTGTATTTATATTTATTATTACTTTCATTGTTATTACTTTTATTATTAACATTTTAAAAATGACCTTATTATGTCTTTGTCTCTGATTTGTTGGAAATATTCCGTCATTAAGCATTTCACTGGTTCTATCTGGAGAGCCAGCATGTGAGACGTGTTACTCTGTTTACTAAGAAGAGGCAATAAATATTTTATTTTGAACATGTCAGATATAATTTAGCCTAACGTATTTAGTCATAACAGTATTTAATGGCTGCGGTTTAGGACAAGGTTAAGGGCTGTGGGTTAGGACAGGGTATAGGGCTGTGGTTTAGGACAGGGTGAGGGGCTGTGGTTTAGGACAGTGTAGAGGGCTGTGGTTTAGGACTGTGGTTTAGGACAGGGTAGAGGGCTGTGGTTTAGGACAGGGTGGAGGGCTGTGGTTTAGGACAGGGTAGAGGGCTGTGGTTTAGGACAGTGTAGAGGGCTGTGGTTTAGGACTGTGGTTTAGGACAGGGTAGAGGGCTGTGGTTTAGGACAGGGTGGAGGGCTGTGGTTTAGAACAGGGTAGAGGACTGTGGTTTAGGACAGGGTAGAGGGCTGTGGTTTAGGACAGGGTAGAGGGCTGTGGTTTAGGACAGGGTAGAGGACTGTGGTTTAGGACAGGGTAGAGGGCTGTGGTTTAGGACAGGGTATAGGACTGTGGTTTAGGACAGTGTAGAGGGCTGTGGTTTAGGACAGGGTTGAGGACTGTGGTTTAGGACAGGGTAGAGGGCTGTGGTTTAGGACAGGGTATAGGACTGTGGTTTAGGACAGTGTAGAGGACTGTGGTTTAGGACAGGGTAGAGGACTGTGGTTTAAGACAGGGTAGAGGGCTGTGGTTTAGGACAGGGTAGAGGGCTGTGGTTTAGGACAGGGTAGAGGGCTGTGGTTTAAGACAGGGTAAAGGGCTGTGGTTTAGGACAGGGTAGAGGGCTGTGGTTTAGGACAGGGTAAAGGGCTGTGGTTTAGGACAGGGTAGAGGGCTGTGGTTTAGGACAGGGTAGAGGACTGTGGTTTAGGACAGGGTAGAGGGCTGAGGGCTGTGGTTTAGGACAGGGTAGAGGGCTGTGGTTTAAGACAGGGTAGAGGGCTGTGGTTTAGGACAGGGTAGAGGGCTGTGGTTTAGGACAGGGTAAAGGGCTGTGGTTTAGGACAGGGTTGAGGGCTGTGGTTTAGGACAGGGTTGAGGGCTGTGGTTTAGGACAGGGTAGAGGGCTGTGGTTTAGGACAGGGTGGAGGGCTGTGGTTTAGGACAGGGTTGAGGGCTGTGGTTTAGGACAGGGTAGATGGCTGTGGTGGGTTCTATCCCGCTAAATGTTATAATAAAAACTTTTAAAAAACATCAACATTCGTCAGTTTAAGCTAGAGATATATTGTTTCTTGCATTAGTTGCGTCTCAATCAACAGCATCCGCTAGTGTCACACTTCTGCATCTGCGGTGGAAGGTAACATAGCTAGAGCGATGTTGGTCTTCTCACAAAATCGTCTGTAGCGTCCGAACGGTTTAACAAACCTCTATGAAAAGATGAGACTCTCACAAACACGTTTTGCTCTTCGACCCACACAATCGTTTAGGGACTCGTCTGAAGTCGGTACAGCCGATCTGCCAACTTCTGTCTGTAGCGTCCCAACAGTTCGGGCTACACACTAATATGACCCCGCTGTGGTGAGGTGAGACTCTCAAACATGTACTGTACACGTCGGTTGTTTTGCTCTAGGACGCCCACAGGCCTCACAAGACTCATCTGAAGGTCCGATGGTATCAGGTGAAAAAATGACAGTGTGCTCCAGTGTGCTACATTGTGTTAAAGTGTGTTCCAGTCTGTTCCAGTATTTTCCAGTGTGTTCCAGTGTGTGTGTGTCTCAAATGGCAGCCTATTCCTTATACAGTGCCCCATTTTTCTACAGAGCCCTACGGAAAAGAGTTTCATTGGGGAAACAAGCAGCATGTTATCTGAGAGGTACAAATGGGTCTCTCTCCTAACCTAGCCCTGGGCTGCCAGTAGGGTAAAGATTTAGAAGAGTAGAGGTCCAAGAGAGCTACCCTGAGGTATACCACACTTTACATGTTTAAAAACCCCTACAGTCGATGTCCGCACCTCCAAGGAAAGCAATTAGCATAATACAAAAATCCCCATAAAAAAACTCGGTTTAAGCTAGAGACATCTCACAAAATCATCTGATTTTGAACGGTTGGCCTTCAAACTGTTATGACCCCTCTATGGAAAGATGAGAATCTCACAAACACATAAAGTTGAAGTCTGAAGTTTACATACACCTTAGCCAAATACATTAAAACCCAGTTTTCACAATTCCTGACATTAAATCTGATTAAAGATTCCCTGTCTAAGGTCAGTTAGGATCAACACTTTATTTTAAGAATGTAAAATATCAGAATAATAGTAGAGAGAATGATTTATTTCAGCTTTTATTTCTTTCATCACATTCTCAGTGGGTCAGAAGTTTACATGCACTCAATTAGTATTTGGTAGCTTGCCTTTAAATTATTTAACTTGGGTCAAACATTTTGGGTAGCCTTCCACAAGCTTCCCACAATAAGTTGGGTGAATTTTGGCCCATTCCTCCTGACAGAGCTGGTGTAACTGAGTCAGGTTTTTTGGCCTCCTTGCTCGCACAAGCTTTTTCAGTTCTGCCCACAAATTTTCCATAGGATTGAGGTCAGGGCTTAGTGATGGCCACTAAAATACCTTGACTTTGTTGTCCTTAAGCCATTTTGCCACAACTTTGGACGTATGCTTGGGGTCATTGTCCATTTGGAAGACCCATTTGCGACCAAGTTTTAACTTCCTGACAGATGTCTTGAGCTGTTGCTTCAACGGTGGGGGAAAAAGTATTTGATCCCCTGCTGATTTTGTACGTTTGCCCACTGACAAAGAAATGATCAGTCTATAATTTTAATGGTAGGTTTATTTGAACAGTGAGAGACAGAATAACAAAAAAAAAATAAAGAAAAACGCATGTCAAAAATGTTATAAATTGATTTGCATTTTAATGAGGGAAATAAGTATTTGACCCCTCTGCAAAACATGACTTAGTACTTGGTGGCAAGACCCTTGTTGTGCAGTTGCAAACCGTAGTCTGGCTTTTTTATGGCGGTTTTGGAGCAGTGGCTTCTTCCTTGCTGAGCGATATAGGACTCATTTAACTGTAGATTATTTTGTACCTGTTTCCTCCAGCATCTTCACAAGGTCCTTTGCTGTTGTTCTGGGATTGATTTGCACTTTTTGCACCAAAGTACGTTCATCTCTAGGAGACAGAACGCGTCTCCTTCCTGAGCGATATGATTGCTGCGTGGTCCCATGGTGTTTATACTTGCGTACTCAATCAAATGTATTTATATAGCCCTTCTTACATCAGCTGATATATCAAAGTGCTGTACAGAAACCCAGCCTAAAACCCCAAACAGTAAGCAATGCAGGTGTAGAAGCACGGTGGCTAGGAAAAACTCCCTTGAAAGGCCAAAACCTTGGAAGAAACCTAGAGAGGAACCAGGCTATGAGGGGTGGCCAGTCCTCTTCAGGCTGTGCTGGGTGGAGATTATAACAGAACATGGCCAAGATGTTCAAATGTTCATAAATGACCAGCATGGTCAAATAATAATAATCACAGTAGTTGTCGAGGGTGCAACAAGTCAGCACCTCAGGAGTAAATGTCAGCTGGCTTTTCATAGCCGAGAGTTGAAAACAGCAGGTCTGGGACAGGTAGCACATTCGGTGAACAGGTCAGGGTTCCATAGCCGCAGGCACAACAGTTGAAACTGGAGCAGCAGCACGGCCAGGTGGACTGGGGACAGCAATGAATCATCATGCCAGGTAGTCCTGAGGCATGGTCCAAGGGCTCAGGTCCTCCGAGAGAGAGAAAGAAAGAAAGAGAGAAAGAGAGAATAGAGAGAGCATACTTAAATTCACACAGGACACCGGAAAAGACAAGAGAAATACTCCAGATATAACAGACTGACCCTAGCCCCCCGACACATAAACTACTGCAGCATAAATACTGGAGGCTGAGACAGGAGGGGTCAGGAGACACTGTGGCCCCATCCGATGATACCCCCGGACAGGGCCAAACAGGCAGGCTATATCCCCACCCACTTTGCCAAAGCACAGCCACCACACCACTAGAGGGATACATTCAACCACCAACTTACCATCCTGAGACAAGGCCGAGTATAGACCACAAAGATCTCCGCCACGGCACAACCCAAGGGGGGGCGCCAACCCAGACAGGAAGACCACGTCAGTGACTCAACCCACTCAAGTGACGCACCCCTCCTAGGGACGGCATGGAAGAGCACCAGTAAGCCAGTGACCGAGCCCCTGTAATAGGGTTAGAGGCAGAGAATCCCATTGGAGAGAGGGGACCTGGCCAGGCAGAGACAGCAAGGGCGGTTCGTTGCTCCAGAGCCTTTCTGTTCACCTCCACGCTCCTGGGCCAGACTACACTCAATCATATGACCTACTGAAGAGATGAGTCTTCAGTAAAGACTTAAAGGTTGAGACCGAGTCTGCGTCTCTCACATGGGTAGGCAGACGATTCAATAAAAATTGAGCTCTATATGTACTATTGTTTGTACAGATGAACATTGTACCTCAAGGCATTTCGAAATTGCTCCCAAGGATGAACCAGACTTGTCGAGGTCTACAATTATTTTTCTAAAATCTTGGCTGATATCTTTTGATTTTCCCATGATGTCAAACAAAGAGCCACTGAGTTTGAAGGTAGGCCTTGAAATACATCCACAGGTACACCTCCAATTCACTCAAATTATGTCAATTAGCCTATCAGAAGCTTCTAAAGCCATTAAATAATTCCTGGAGTATTCCAAGCTCAAATTAGTGTATGTAAACTTCTGACCCACTGGAATTGTGATACAGTGAATTATAAGTGAAATAATTTGTCTGTAAACAATTGTTGGAAAAATTACTTATGTCGTGCACAAAGTAGATGTTCTAACCGACTTGCCAAAACTATAGTTTGTTAACAAGAAATTTGTGGAGTGGTTGAAAAACGAGTTTTAATGACTCCAACCTAAGTGATGATGTAAACTTCCGATTTCAACTGTAGTACCCACTGTGACTATTAACCAGAAACCGTGGGTAGAAGGTAGCATTCGCTCGAAACATCACATTTAAGGCGAATGGTAATACGGCAGAATATAAACAGTGTAGTTTTTCACTCCGCACGGCAGTCAAACACGTGGGCTCTCCTTTTCCGTGGCCGACATGAGTAAAACATTTAAACGTGTTAACCCTCGCAAGCTTGCAAGGCTGTCGGCCCAAATGTCATCCCTAGACGCGTCCTCAGAGCATGCGCAGACCAGCTGGCTGGTGTGTTTACGGGCATATTCAATATCTCCCTATCTCAGTCTGCTGTCCCCACATGCTTCAAGATGGCCACCATTGTTCCTGTACCAAAGAAGGCAAAGGTAATTGAACTTAATGAATATCGCCCCGTAGCACTCACTTCTGTCATCATGAAGTGCTTTGAGGGACTAGTCAAGGATCATATCACCTCAACAGCAACCCAAGACCCATTTCAATTTGCTTACCGCCCCAATAGATCCACAGACGATGCAATCGCCATCACTCTGCACACTGCCCTATCCCAACAGGACAAGAAGAATACCTATGTAAGAATGCTATTTATTGACTATAGCTCAACATTCAACACCATCGTACCCTCCAACCTCATCATTAAGCTCGAGGCGCTGGGTCTGAACCCCGCCCTGTGCAACTGGGTCCTGGACTTCCTGACGGGCTGCACCCAGGTGGTGAAGATAGGAAACATCATCTCCACTTCGCTGATCCTCAACACTGGGGCCCCACAAGGGTGCGTGCTCAGCCCCCTCCTGTACTCCCTGTTCACCCATGACTGCGTGGCCAAGCACGCCTCCAACTCAATCATCAAGTTTGCAGACCACACAATAGTAGTAGGCTTGATTACTGATGATGACGAGACAGCCTACAGGGAGGGGGTGAGGGCTCTGGGAATGTGATGCCTGGAAAACAACCTCTCACTCAACGTCAACAAATCAAAAGAGCTGATCGTGGACTTCAGGAAATAGCAGAGGGTGTACCCCCGCTATCCACATCGACAGGACCGCAGTGGAGAAGGTGGAAAGCTTCAAGTTCCTCGGTGTACACATCACTGACAAACTGAAATGGACCACCCACACAGACACTGTGGTGAAGAGGGCGCAACAGAGCCTCTTCAACCTCAGGAGAACAAAGAAATTTGGCTTGTCACCTAAAACCCTCACAAACTTTTACAGATGCACAATTGAAAGCATCCTGTCGGGCTGTATTACTGCCTGGTACGGCAACTGCACCACCCTCAACCGCAGGCTCTCCAGAGGGTGGTGTGGTCTGCCCAAGCATTACTGGGGGCAAACTACCCGCCCTCCAAGACACCTACAGCACCCGATGTCACAGGAAGGCCAAAAAGTTCATCAAGGACATCAACTGCCCGAGCCATTGCCTGTTCACCCCTCTTATCATCCAGAAGGCGAGGTCAGTACAGGTGTATCAAAGCTGGGACCGAGAGACTGAAAAACAGCTTCTATCTCAAGGCCATCAGACTGTTAAACAGCCATCACCAGCATATTAGAGGCCTACATACAGACTTCAAATCATTGGCCACTTTAATAAATGGAACACTAGTCACTTTAATAATGTTTACGTATCTTACATTATTCATCTCATATGTATATAGTGTTTTCTATACTATTCTACGGTATCTTAGTCCGTTCCGCTCTGACATCGCTCGTCCACATGTATATAGTCTTAATTCATTCCTACTTAGATGTGTGTGTATTGGGTACATGTTGTGTAATCTGTTATATATTACTTGTTAGATCTTACTGCACTGTCGGAGCTAGAAGCACAATAATTTCGCTACACCTGCAATAACATCTGCTAATCATACGTATGTGACCAATTAAACAATGCATGTGACCATATTGTTTGCATAGTCAACTTACACACAGCTCTGACACACACACTTATCCCACCAGACATGCCACCAGGGGTCTTTTCACAGTCCCCAAATCTAGAACAAATTCAAGAAAACGTATAGTATTATATAGAGCCATTATTGCATGGAACTCCCTTCCATCTTATATTGCTCAAATAAACAGCAAACCTGGTTTCAAAAAAACAGGTAAAGCAACACCTCACGGCACAATGCCTCTCCCCTATTTGACCTAGATAGTTTGTGTGTATGTATTGATATGTAGGCTAAGTGTGCCTTTAACAAAAATGTAAGTAATTCTGTCCTTGAGCTGTTCTTGTCTATTAATGTTCCGTATTATGTCATGTTCCATGTTTTGTGTGGACCCCAGGAAGACTAGCTGC
>NC_042972.1:1459320-1481820 GCF_901001165.1 Salmo trutta | reverse complement strand
TTACCAAACCACATGACCTTTGTTTTGTAGGTGTTCAGAACAAGGTTAAGGGCAGAGAAAGCTTGTTGGACACTAAGAAGCTTTGTTGTAGCGCATTTAACACAAAATCCAGGGAGGGGCCAGCCGAGTATAAGACTGTGTCATCTGCATATAAATGGATGAGAGCGCTTCCTACTGCCTGAGCTATGTTGTTGATGTAAATTGAGAAGAGCGTGGGGCCTAGGTTTGAGCCTTGGGGTACTCCCTTGATGACAGGCAGTGGCTGAGACAGTAGATGTTCTGATTTTACACACTGCACTTTTTGAGAGATGTAGTTAGCAAACCAGGCCAAAGTCCCCTTCAGAGACAACAATACTCCTTAGCCAACCCACAAGAATGGAAGTGTAGACACTCAACCAACGTGAGGAAGAAGTGGTAGACACTCAACCAACATGAGTAAGAAGTGGTAGACACTCAACCAACGTGACTAAGAAGTGGTAGACACTCACCCAACGTAGGTAAGAAGTGGTAGACACTCAACCAACAAAGGTAAGAAGTGGTAGACACTCAACCAACGTAGGTAAGAAGTGGTAAACACTCAACCAACGTGACTAAGAAGTGGTAGACACTCAACCAACGTAGGTAAGAAGTGGTAGACACTCAACCAACAAAGGTAAGAAGTGGTAGACACTCAACCAACGTGAGTAAGAAGTGGTAGACACTCAACCAACGTAGGTAAGAAGTGGTAGACACTCAACCAACGTGACTAAGAAGTGGTAGACACTCAACCAACGTGACTAAGAAGTGGTAGACACTCAACCAACGTAGGTAAGAAGTGGTAGACACTCAACCAACGTGAGTAAGAAGTGGTAGACACTCAACCAACGTGAGTAAGAAGTGGTAGACACTCAACCAACGTGAATAAGAAGTGGAGGGAGCTCAACCAACGTTGTTAAAGAACTTGGTGGACCCTGCTCTATATTTACTTATTAAAGACTTCTAGGAGGTTTTAATAATTCTCTTTTGTTTTCCAAATGGCACCTTATTTCCTACAGTATATAGCGCACACATTTTGACTAGAGTCCTATGGGCCCAAGTCAGAAGTAGTGTACCATATAGGGGTAAAGGGTGCCATTTGGAATGCAGCCTGTGAACTAAGTCTCTCATCTCAGTGGAGTTCTATTTTAGAGATCTGTTAGCATTTCCTGCTGTGAGGTGTCAGTTGATTTAGCTCCTCTAATGGGAGAAAGCATTAAGACATAAACAGGAACACAGCAGACAGAATCGCTCCATCCTCTGCCAGGGTTCTGAATCCGTCCACCCCTCCCTCTCTCCCCTTCAACCCAGGAACACTGTGAATCCACACAGATCAGGAAACTAGGCGTATGTTGCGCGTCACTACTTCACAGGAGAGCCATTTGAATGTAAACGTTTTTTGTTTTTTTTCAATCAAAAATGTGTTTTTTGACAGAAATGCCTTCTGGAACATGTGCATTTTCATATGCCTTAATAATAAACTTGTATTCCATCTGTAAATACGAATAAAATTGTTCAATTACAAGCCTAGTTGGTTTAGCCACAGAAAAAGACAGCAACCTTCCCTCTAGCAATGATTGGCTGAGATAATGAGTAGGCTGGACATGCCGAGAGATGAGTTCGGATTGGTCTGCCATGTAGCAAGCTTCTGTCTATAACATGAGCTGGTCAGTATGTGTAGGTCATCCTTTCTAACACTGCTTTTAATAAAGACATCACATAGTAGAACTGCATCAGTGTTGCTCTCCACTTTCTGGAGGGCGGAGTTTTGAAATCAGTGGAATTAGAGTATGATGGCTAAGGAGGTGGAGAAACAGGAACACAGCAGTTGTATAGAACACCTGTCTCCGGATTACATCTTCAATCAAAGGGCTACCGTGGCATCTGTGACAGAGAGGGAGAAGCGTCCATCCATGTATTCGGGTAAGATAGTCTAGCTAGCTACATTTTCAGATATTATACGTTACTAATTTAGTCAAAGTCGTTTTCATTTCAAGTTAAAGTGTACTGTTAGCTAGCTAGCTAGCTAATGTGAGCTGTCTGGCTAGCTAGCTAATGTTACATGTATGATCTCTGTAGTAATATTATTTGTATCTCGGAGCCATTTGCATTGTTAGTTATAGCATAATGTTAGGTAGCTAACACTGAACCTTCATTTTTATTTATTTTACCTTTATTTAACCAGGTAGGCTAGTTGAGAACAAGTTCTCATTTACAACTGCGACCTGGCCAAGATAAAGCAAAGCAGTGCGACACAAACAACAACACAGAGTTACACATGGAATAAACAAACATACAGTCAATAAAAAAGTCTATATACAGTGTGTGCAAATTAGGTAAAATAAGGGAGGTAAGACAATAAATAGGCTATAGTTGCAAAATAATTACAATTTAGCAATTAAACACTGGAATGGTAGATGTGCAGAAGATGAATGTGCAAGTAGAGATACTGGGGTGCAAAGGAGCAAGATAAATAAATAAATACAGTATGGGGATGAGGTAGGTAGATGAGCTGTTTACAGATGGGCTATGTACAGGTGCAGTGATCTGTGAGCTGCTCTGACAGCTGGTGCTTAAAGCTAGTGAGGGAGATATGAGTCTCCAGCTTCAGTGATTTTTGCAGTTGCTTCCAGTCATTGGCAGCAGAGAACTGGAAGGAAAGGCGGCCGAAGGAGGAATTGGCTTTGGGGATGACCAGTGAGATATACCTGCTGGAGCGCGTGCTACAGGTGGGTGCTGCTATGGTGACCAGTGAGCTGAGATAAGGCGAAGCTTTACCTAGCAAAGACTTGGTTAGCTATCTGCAGATTCATGCAGGGTAGTAACGTCATGAGTTGGGATTATGGTTCATGGTTTAGCTAGCTAGCTACATATATAAACGAAAGACTCCACTTTGCAAGTAACCATTTCAATAGAATGTTCATGATGTCACTGCGACAACTTTCTACTCTGATTTCAGAGCACTCTCACTGAGTATGCCAGAGCGCAGAATAACTGACGAATTTACAAATGCTCAACACCAGTTAAATATGGCTGGTGTCAGTAAACGTTGACAAAAAAAAGCGTAATGAAATTGTTGCCAGCAGCACAGTCACTCTGGATAACATGAAAACAGCCTAAACAGCTCTGCTAGGGCGAGTAAGGTTCACTGAGCTGTTCTCTCATTATTGTCTGGAAGTAGCTAGCAAGCTAGCTAACGTTAGCCAGTTAGTATAAACCAGCCTTTAGTCTTAATCTTTGGTTGTTTACTACACTACTCCCTCTGTTTAGCACATGGCCTCACATGTGAAAATTTAAAGAGATGGGTGGGGCTAAGGCTTAAGAGGGTGTGAACAATGCTAAATGGGTGTAGACAAAGAAGGGCTCTCCAGTAGGTGTACCTACTGGACCAGGGCCCCTAGGGAAAAATTTGCTATTTGGGATGCAGCCCGCCCGTCCATCTGGAGCAGGTAATGTCAGTGGGGTGATTGATTGGAGATGGGGCTGATGGACTGCAGCCCGCCCGTCCATCTGGAGCAGGTAATGTCAGTGGGGTGATTGATTGGAGATGGGGCTGATGGACTGCAGCCTGCCTGTCCATCTGGAGCAGGAAATGTCAGTGGGGTGATTGATTGGAGATGGGGCTGATGGACTGCAGCCCGCCCGTCCATCTGGAGCAGGAAATGTCAGTGGGCTGATGGACTTCATGCTTGTATAAAGAAAGACAGCTTTTCACTGCATTGAGAAATCAAATTCCTTCAGTCAGGAGCTGGACAGAGACGGAAACAGACAGAGAGAGAAAGAGAGAGAGAGTGAGAGAGAGAGAGAGAGTGAGAGAGTGAGAGAGAGAGAGAGAGTAAATAAAAAAAACATGGTAGAGTTGAGGCGAGAGGTCAGAGAAACCCTCATTATATAGTAATTGTCCCTCAGAAAGCCTTTCGTTCCAGAGATCCAGCTTAAAAGTAAATCCAGAGAGAGAGAGAGAGAGAGAGAGAGAGAGAGAGAGAGAGAGAGAGAGAGAGAGAGAGAGAGAGAGAGAGATAGAGAACAAATAGGCATATAGACCTTCCTGGTTCCTCTCCAGTAACAAGTTTCAGACGGGCTGATGGTGAACAGCAAAAGGATTTTCTCGACGATGCTGTTTGTGGTTGTCTGCGCAGCATCTCTGTACCTCTGGGTTTCCCATCAAGCCACGTCGAGGACCATTCATGCTGTTTCATTGGCTGAATCCCACATGGTAACCTAATCCCTAGGGCCCTAGTCAAAAAGAGTGCACTATATAGGGAATAGGGCTCTGGTCTATAGTAGTGCACTATATAGGGAATAGGGCTCTGGTCTATAGTAGTGCACTATATAGGGAATAGGGCTCTGGTCTATAGTAGTACCACTATATAGGGAATAGGGCTCTGGTCTATAGTAGTGCACTATATAGGGAATAGGGCTCTGGTCTATAGTAGTACCACTATATAGGGAATAGGGCCCTGGTCTATAGTAGTGCACTATATAGGGAATAGGGCTCTGGTCTATAGTAGTGCACTATATAGGGAATAGGGCTCTGGTCTATAGTAGTACCACTATATAGGGAATAGGGCTCTGGTCTATAGTAGTGCACTATATAGGGAATAGGGCTCTGGTCTAAAGTAGTGCACTATATAGGGAATAGGGCTCTGGTCTATAGTAGTGCACTATATAGGGAATAGGGCCCTGGTCTATAGTAGTACCACTATATAGGGAATAGGGCTCTGGTCTATAGTAGTACCACTATATAGGGAATAGGGCCCTGGTCTATAGTAGTGCACTATATAGGGAATAGGGCTCTGGTCTAAAGTAGTGCACTATATAGGGAATAGGGCCCTGGTCTATAGTAGTGCACTATATAGGGAATAGGGCTCTGGTCTATAGTAGTGCACTATATAGGGAATAGGGCTCTGGTCTATAGTAGTGCACTATATAGGGAATAGGGCTCTGGTCTATAGTAGTACCACTATATAGGGAATAGGGCTCTGGTCTAAAGTAGTGCACTATATAGGGAATAGGGCTCTGGTCTATAGTAGTGCACTATATAGGGAATAGGGCCCTGGTCTATAGTAGTGCACTATATAGGGAATAGGGCTCTGGTCTATAGTAGTGCACTATATAGGGAATAGGGCTCTGGTCTATAGTAGTACCACTATATAGGGAATAGGGCTCTGGTCTATAGTAGTACCACTATATAGGGAATAGGGCCCTGGTCTATAGTAGTACCACTATATAGGGAATAGGGCTCTGGTCTATAGTAGTACCACTATATAGGGAATAGGGCTCTGGTCTATAGTAGTGCACTATATAGGGAATAGGGCTCTGGTCTATAGTAGTGCACTATATAGGGAATAGGGCTCTGGTCTATAGTAGTACCACTATATAGGGAATAGGGCTCTGGTCTATAGTAGTGCACTATATAGGGAATAGGGCCCTGGTCTATAGTAGTGCACTATATAGGGAATAGGGCCCTGGTCTAAAGTAGTGCACTATATAGGGAATAGGGCTCTGGTCTATAGTAGTGCACTATATAGGGAATAGGGCTCTGGTCTAAAGTAGTGTACTATATAGGGAATATAGGCTGTCCTTCTTTATCTTGGGTTGTCTGTCTTTGTCTCACCACGGGGCTGTCTGTCTTTATCTTGGGCTGTCTGTCTTTGTCTCACCACGGGGCTGTCTGTCTTTGTCTTACCACGGGGCTGTCTTTAGAATATAACATACGGCATCTGAGTTTGTCTTAAACACAGACCCACTCAGTTATTACACTGCGTTTTTAAACTCTGTTTTCAGAGAGCAGCTGTTCAGAGAGCAGCTGTTCAGAGAGCAGTTGTTCTGAGAGCAGTTGTTCAGAGAGCAGTTGTTCTGAGAGCAGTTGTTCAGAGAGCAGTTGTTCTGAGAGCAGTTGTTCAGAGAGCAGTTGTTCTGAGAGCAGTTGTTCAGAGAGGAGCTGTTCAGAGAGCAGTTGTGAGCTGTTCATAGACAGTTTATCCTCGTCCATTTCATACAAACAACTTAATCTGACATTATTATGAGCGATGGATATTAATACTAATTACACGCGTTAAAGTACTGACTGAGTTTAGATGTAGAGGGGATAACATACTATTAGTGTGTTGTTCTAGTTGGCAGCTCACCTATCTGCCCTAGAGATAGGTGAGGTCTGTCCTAGGTCTGTCCTGTTCCACTACTGTCTATTACTGTGTCAAATACAGAGGTTTCACATTGACCCTCTTTTCTGATTAAAAGCTGCAAGGAATTTTAGTTGTTGTTGCATTTTAAATCAACTCTAATAACGTTAAATTTAACACTCAAAAAGTGTCTATTTTTCACACGCTACACAGTCATAATTGTACAATAATTATATAATTTACACTGCCTAACACAGGCTGTTGCTGCATCCACTAATGTAAAGTGTTGAAAATCAACTGTTAAAATCTACTTTTGAAACTGTTCAAAATCCACAAGAAAACAGTTTAAACCCTCTTTCTTTGTATGTTAACTCCCAAACCTAAACCTCACATTACAGTACACAGACTACAGCTGTTTATTCAACATGCTAAATATAACAACATCGTCACTGTTTCTTATATTGCTTTAAAAGCTCCCGAGGCTGGTCTCATCCCAAATGGCACCCTATTATTCCCTATATAGTGCACTACGTTTGACCAGAACCCTATGGGCCATGGTGAAAAGAAGTGTACTACGCAGGGATTAGGGTGCCATTTGGAGAGTCAGTATCTGACTGTGGTTTGGATCTACAGACTGTAACAGCTATTTGGTCAAAGCAGCTATGAAATAATACTTGATTGTGTTTCTCCTCTGCGGTTTATTAACCTAGATGCTATCTCACTTCCTGACGTTACTTCTATACTACCATTTGTCATTTTCATCCAATCCGTTTTGAAACAGTAATGGTCTGATTTAACTCATAATCAGAATAATATGTTCAGAGTTCATAAAAGGCTCGGTTCCCTTTCTCACGCTGAATATTTGTTCGTTTTTTTTTTGTTTATATTTTCTTTTTTTCACACCAGATCTAAACATAAACATAGAAACAACAGTTTACTAATGCACACAAAGCAGAGAGGGGGCTGGAGTGGCTGGAGTCTTATTTTAGGGCTTTCCTTTGACACCGCCTGGTATAGAGGTCCTGGATGGCAGGTAGCTTGGCCCCAGTGATGTACTGAGCTGTAAGCAATGACCCTCTGTAGCGCCTTCCGGTCGGATGCCAAGCAGTTGCCATACCAAGTGGTGATGCAGCCAGTCAAGATGCTCTCAATGGTGCAGCTGTAAAAAATATATATATATATATTTATATTTTACACCAGATACATACATAAACATACGAACAACAGTTTACAGATGCACACAAACAACAACTTCATCTGATCTGCCCGGATCCCCATGATCACATCACCATTCCTAGTACCTGCATTATTGTTTGACACATGGCCTTATTAAATTGTACCAAATTTGTTTTACTCAGTCGCCCCCATGCTATTTCAATATTTCAATAATAAATCATTAGACTTTTCCGTTGTGTTAATGATGGCTGATTGATTGATTTCCAGGTTTTTAAGTGTACGTTTTTTTTCAAGATGAGTGATTGTCCAGGCCATTGGGTATCTCACTGCACACGCATATTCCAGGTCTTGAAATATGCAGGCAGACGGATTGAAAGTAAGTATACATTGTAAAACTTCTGACAGCCAACTTGCTAGCTTCGTCCATCCCTTTTTAAATTCATAGCATTCCCAGAAAGCATGGATTATTGAGTCATTGTTAGTTTTACACTTAAGACATGAGAATTTGTGAATTTTGTCTCTTGTAGTATAATAAATTCCATACATTATTTTATACTGTATTAAGCATACACTTTAATTAACTGTAATTTTGTTAGTTATGTTCCAACTTTCCCTCCATTTTGGGTCAACATCAGTTATTTTAAGTCTTGGTTCCAATAGTTGGTATTTTATTTGTAATAGATTATCAGTTGAATATGCTCTATGCAACATCCTTTTTCCTGAACATAATTTTCTGACTCAAATAAGATTCCCTCAATGTTCCTCTGATGTCCAAAATATTTGATGTCTACATTTTGTGATATGAAACGTTTAAATTGCATGTACTTGAAAATGTGTTTTTAAATTATTTTAATTCATGGAAATACATTTATTTCCTGTTAACTAGTCATTTACGGTTTATATGCCTTTAGTTTTCCATGTAGACCAAGTTACTGGTGAATTCTAGAAGCTATCCATTGATTATTTCATAGGGTTTTATTTTAAGGGAGTGATATTGGTTCTTGTAGAATATGTTTCCGTTTCCTCCATATTGTAATATTGTTCTTAACTATGAAGCTGTTTATATTCTTAGCTTCATCCTTTGAAAATAGACATGTAAATATATTCTGGGCATGAGCATGTACATCTTCAATATGTACCGATTGTTCCTGTCATGAGAGAGCCTTTTCATTTCTCTATTTGGTTAGGTCAGGGTGTGATTTGGGTGGGCATTTTAGTTTTTCTATTTCTTTGTTTGCCGGGTATGGTTCCCAATCAGAGGCAGCTGTCTATCGTTGTCTCTGATTGGGGATCATACTTAGGCAGCCTTTTTTCCCACCTTAGTTTGTGGGATCTTGTTTTTGGTACTGTGCTGTTAGCCCTACTGAACGTTAAGGTTAGTTTGTATTTGTTTTGTTTTCGGTGTTCATTTTAATAAAGTAAAATGTACGCCTACCACGCTGCACCTTGGTCCAATCCTTCCATTGACGAATGTAACAGTTCCTCTTTAGAGCATTTAACTATATGTTGAAAGTAAAAGCCTTGGGTAGTGAGTTGATACAATTCCAAGTCTGGAGTTTAAAACCACCCTCAGACTCAGGAAGGTTAAAACCACCCTCAGACTCAGGAAGGTTAAAACCACCCTCAGACTCAGGAAGGTTAAAACCACCCTCAGACTTAGGAAGGTTAAAACCACCCTCAGACTCAGGAAGGTTAAAACCAGCCTCAGACTCAGGAAGGTTAAAACCACCCTCAGACTCAGACTCAGGAAGGTTAAAACCACCCTCAAACTCAGGAAGGTTAAAACCACCCTCAGACTCAGGAAGGTTAAAACCACCCTCAGACTCAGACTCAGGAAGGTTAAAACCACCCTCAGACTCAGGAAGGTTAAAACCACCCTCAGACTCAGGAAGGTTAAAACCACCCTCAGACTCAGGAAAGTTAAAACCCCCCTCAGACTTAGGAAGGTTAAAACCACCCTCAGACTCAGGAAGGTTGAAACCACCCTCAGACTGGAAGGTTAAAACCACCCTCAAACTCAGGAAGGTTAAAACCACCCTCAGACTGGAAGGTTAAAACCACCCTCAGACTCCGGAAGATGTAAAACTTTCCTTTTTAATATTATTATTATTATTATTTTATTTGCCCATACAAAATATCTTATTACCGAGTATAACTTTTTTTTAAATGTCATTCCTATTGGTATAAATACAAAAACTTTAGGAGCCATGCCATTCTGAAAGGGTTTATTCTACTTGTAAGATTTCTGGGAAGATTGTTCCATTTAATTAAATTTTGCTTTCATAGTGTTGAGTAATGGATTTATTTGTTGTTTGTTGTCACTTATTTAAGTATGTTACCTAGCAATAAACTAAACTAACAAAGAGTCACAAACAACAACCAAAACTGACTGAATGATATACTATTTGAGGTATATCAAATATTAATATAATACTCAAAAATCTGTTATAAAGATGTTTTAACCACTTCTATAAAAATGGAAGAAGACTATCAGATACTCAGCAAGAAGGACTGATTTCACTATTACTGAAACAGGACCCAGGTGGTAAATATAAAGACCCAGTCCACCTAAAAAACTGGAGACTCCTTACACTTCAGTGTTGTGATGACAAAATCCTAGCAAAATGCATAGCGCATAGAAATAAAAAGTTATTTTCTGATATTATTCAATCTAATCATTCTAATCTAATTTTTTACATGGACGATACATTGGAGATAATATGAGACAAGTACTGGAAATAATAGAACATCATGAAATATCTGGGAAAACAGGCCTGCTATTCATAGATGACTTTGAAAAGGCTTTTGATAAAGTATGACTGGAGTTTATATATAAATGCCTGGACTATTTTTATTTTGGAGAATCTCTTATACAATGAATTAAAGTTATGTATAGTAACCCTAGGTGTAAAATAGTAAATAATGTCTACTTCTCAGAAAGTATAAAATTGTCAAGAGGAGTAAAACAAGGTTGTCCACTATCGGTCTTTGTATTTATTATGGACATCGAAATGTTAGCTGTTAAAATCTGATCCAACAATAATATAGAGGGGCTAAAAATTCAGGGCTTAAAAACAAGTAAAAATTGTTAACCTTGGGTCAAACGTTTCGGGTAGCCTTCCACAACCTTCCCACAATAAGTTGGGTGAATTTTGGCCCATTCGTCCTGACAGAGCTGGTGTAACTGAGTCAGGTTTGTAGGCCTCCTTGCTCGCACACACTTTTTCAGGTCTGCCCACAAATTTTCTATAGGATTGAGATCAGGGCTTTGTGATGGCCACTCCAATACCTTGACTTTGTTGTCCTTAAGCCGTTTTGCCACAACTTTGGAAATATGCTTGGGGTCATTGTCCATTTGGAAGACCCATTTGCAACCAAGCTTTAACTTCCTGACTGATGTCTTGAGATGTTGCTTCAATATATCCACATCATTTTCCTCCCTCATGAAGCCATCTATTTTGTGAAGTGCTCCAGTCCCTCCTGCAGCAAAGCACCCCCACAACATGATGCTGCCACCCCCGTGCTTCACGGTTGGGATGGTGTTCTTCAGCTTGCAAGCATCCTCCTTTTTCCTCCAAACATAACGATGGTCATTATGGCCAAACAGTTCTATTTTTGTTTCATCAGACCAGAGGACATTTCTCCAAAAAGTACGATCTTTGTCCCCATGTGCAGTTGCAAACCGTAGTCTGGCTTTTTTATGGCGGTTTTGGAGAAGTGGCTTCTTCCTTGCTGACCGGCCTTTCAGGTGATGCCGATGTAGGACTCGTTTTACTGTGGATATAGATACTTTTGTACCTGTTTCCTCCAGCATCTTCACAAGGTCCTTTGCTGTTGTTCTGGGATTGATTTGCACTTTTCGCACCAAAGTACGTTCATCTCTAGGAGACAGAACGCATCTCCTTCCTGAGAAGTATGACGGCTGCGTGGTCCCATGGTGTTTATACTTGCGTACTATTGTTTGTACAGATGAATGTGGTACCTTCAGGCATTTTGAAATTGCTCCCAAGGATGAACCAGACTTGTGGAGGTCTACTATTGTTTTTGGAGGTTTTGGCTGATTTCTTTTGATTTTCCCATGATGTCAAGCAAAGAGGCACTGAGTTTGAAGGTAGGCCTTGAAATACATCCACAGGTACACCTCCAATTGACTCAAGTGATGTCAATTACCCTATCAGAAGCTTCTAAAGCCATGATATCATTTCTGGAATTTTCCAAGCTGTTTAAAGGCACAGTCAACTTAGTGTATGTAAACTTCTGACCCACTGGAATTGTGATACAGTGAATTATAAGTGAAATAATCTGTAAACAATTGTTGGAAAAATGACTTGTGTCATGCACAAAGTAGATGTACTAACCGACTTGCCAAAACTATAGTTTGTTAACAATAAATGTGTGGAGTGGTTGAAAAACGAGTTTTAATGACTCCATCCTAAGTGCACATGTACACCTACACACACATACACACCTACACACACACATCCACACCTACACACACACATCCACACCTACACACACACATCCACACCAACACACACACACATCCACACCTACACACACACATCCACACCTACACACACACATCCACACCTACACACACGTACACAATATACACACATCCATAAAGCAGTTATTGACATACATGCTATATTTCCCCCTTTCAGTGTTCATGAAGCCCAATTGGCATCGGTTCCTTCTATCGTTATTTCCTAGTGAAGAATAGTTACTTGGGGAAGGTAGAGTATAGATTGTATAGGTGGGAGTGTGTTTATTGTGTGTTTATCGCCTTTCCTGCTTCTCCTTCAACAGGAAAGGAATTCTTTCAGCCAGTCCAGGCCTCATCTGCGCTTATAAACTTTGCTTTCCCTTTCACATTACTGCTGGGAAGCGGAGCAGAGATTTTATTCCTCTTTTCTCCAGTGACTGTCTGATCGGAATGAATTACTGCCGGTTTTTTTCACAGCCAGGCAAACAGGTACAGAACGAATCGAACGGAATGGATTCAAATCTTACCCCTTTGTGCCTTCAGAATGTTGACTTTGGTCTGATACTTTGACAGCTTGAAGTTACCATAGATATTTAGTGCTCTTCTGTTTCACGCCGATTCTATAGCATCGTTCCAAATCCACGTAGCTGGAAAGGTCTCCTTTTTCATCATCTTCCGGTAAGGACAATATTCTCATGTTATTTAGTCTCGTTCTATTTTCTTGCTGGTCCAATTCATCTTCCAAAGTATGCAGCTTTGTTTTCAAAAAGGCGCATTTTGTTGTCTTGTTCGTTCATGTTGGTGCGTGTCTGACACAACAGCCTCTCTTTTGTTTTCAAGCAAATCTACTTTTGTAATGACAGATTGTAGCAGTGTGTGTTTTTTTGGTGAGCATTGAGAGCATTTTAGTTGTGTTTTCCTGGATATCATTCAGCTGTTTATTTCTCTCGCTTGTGTCTCCATGTTGTTCCTTGTCTTTTCCTCTGAGGAGAAGCCGTGGCTTGTTGGATTCGTATCACCGTTTCGCTTTACCAACTGATTGGTTCTCTGTTGTACATAGCGGACCACTCACTCTCTCCCAGCTGAATATATATATATATATTACTATATTATACTGCAGATCTAGTGATTTTAGACACTTCATTTAAACTATGTTTTCTGGTTTCTACATACAGTGCATTCGGAAAGTATTCAGTTCCACATTTTGTAAAATTACAGCCTTCTTCTAAAATTTATTAAATTATTTGTTTTCTTCTCATCAATCTACACACAATACCCCATAATGACAAAGCAAAAAATAGAAATACCTTATTTACATAAGTATTCAGACCGTTTGCTATGAGATTCGAAATTGAGCTCAGGTGCGTCCTGTTTCCATTTATCATCCTTGAGATGTTTCTACAATTTGACTGGAGTCCACCTGTGGTAAATTCAATTGATTGCACATGATTTGGAAAAGCACACACCTGTCTATATAGATTCCCACAGTTGACAGTGCATGTCAGAGCAAAAATCAAGCCATGAGGATGAAGAAATTGTCCATAGAGCTCCGAGACAGGACTGTGTCGAGGCACAGATCTGGGGAAGGGTACCAAAACATTTCTGCAGTATTGAAGGTCCCCAAGAACACAGTGGCCTCCATCATTCTTTAATGGAAGAAGTTTGGAACCACCAAGACTCTTCTAGAGCTGGCCTCCCTGCTAAACTGAGCAATCGGGGGAGAAGGGCCTTGGTCAAGGAGGTGACCAATAACCTGATTGTCACTCTGACAGAGTTCCTCTGTGGAGATGGGAGAACCTTCCAGAAGGACAACAATCTCTGCAGCACTCCACCAATCAAGCCTTTATGGTAGTGGCCAGACGGAAGCCACTCCTCAGTAAAAGGCACATGACAGCCTGCTTGGAGTTTGCCAAAAGGCACCTAAAGGACTCTCAGACCATGAAAAACAAGATTCTTTGGTCTGATGAAAACCAGCTTGAACCCTTTGGCATGAATGCCAAGTGTCACGTCTGGAGGAAATATGGCACCATCCCTATGGTGAAGCATGGTGGTGGCAGCATCATGGCAGGGACTAGGAGACTAATCAGGGTTGAACAGAGCAAAGTAAAAGAGATCCTTGTTGAAAACCTGCTCCAGAGCGTTCAGGACCTTAGACTAGGGCAAAGGTTCACCTTCCAACAGGACAACGACCGTAAGCATACAGCCAAGACAACGCAGGAGTGGCTTCAGGACAAGTCTCTGAACTGAATGTCCTTGAGTGGCCCAGCAAGAGCCCGGACTTGAACCTGATCTAACATATCTGGAGAGACCTGAAAATAGCTGTGCAGCAACACTCCCCATTAAACCTGACAGAGCTTGAGAGGATCTGCAGAAAATAAGCTTCCCAAATACAGGTGTGCCAAGCTTGTAGCGTCATACCCAAGAGGACTCGAGGCTGCAATCACTGCCAAAAGTGCTTAAACAAAGTACTGAGTAAAGTGTCTGAATACTTCAGGGGGTTTCAGGGGGGGGGTTTTAATAAAAAATTCAAAAAACCTGTTTTTGCTTAATCATTATGAGGGGAAAAAAGGATTTTACAATAAGCTTATAACATAACAAAATGTTTAAAAAAATAAAGGGGTCTGAATACTTTCCGAACGCACTGTATAACGTCAATTTTGTCAGTACAAAACAGTTCTACTCTCTCCCCATGCATCCTATCGGTTCGTGCATGAGCCTCCTACTGCGTGCTGAAGAATACATTTCATTCAACCGCTATAAACCCCTCCCACTTGTTGGTCAACAGATTTTCTTGTAGAGTTTTCATTCAATAGGGTTTTCAGTTTTCAGTACATTTCTTTAAATAACGATGTTTATTTAAATAAATGAATATTTAAATCATCCCTTTAAATTTGGTCTACCTTTAAATTAGAAGTATTAAGACAGACTTAATAGAATATATTAATTGAACGGTTCAGAATATTTTAAGGACCAATGAAAGAAAGCCATGTAAATACATGCATATTCGTCTCCTTTCCAATTGGTAGATTTAAATATACTCGGATCTTGTCTATTATTTAGGGTTCGGGAAAGTATTTCTAAATAATAAATAATGAAAAAAAAACAGGTTTGGAGAGACTTTATGCACAAAATATATTGATAAATAAAAAAATACAGTGGTTTAATTCATCCTGAAAGTTGCCATATTCACTTGTTCAATTTCATGACATTTTTGGAAGGATATAGAAGTGACCAATAGAGGTTAAACAGTAGTCCTATAAATCCACCCTGATAATCCTCACTAATCACGGAACTGTGATGACAACGTACAAAATCAGCAGGGGATCAAATACTTTTTTCCCCTCACTGTAGGCCTACGTTGTTTGGAGAAGAAAGTACATTTGGTCTACTTACCACTATGTTTAGCCAACTGTAAAGTTTCTACCGGTATCAGCAAACAGTACGTCGGCAAATGTGCCCTTCTTCTGCTTAATTATATATCACTAATCTAATCTAATCATAATTATATATCACTCAAATAGCCAATTAAAGGAGGCCAAAATTGAGAGATGTTGTCTGTCTACCATCACGTATCTGAAATTCCGTGATCAATTGATGTTTACTGATCATGAAGAGTATGCAGTTACTTCCTTTATAACCCTGATGGAGATAAATATCTGTCACGACTCCCACCGAAGGTGGCGCCCCCTCCTGCTCGGGTGGTGCTCGGCGGTCATCGTCACCGGCCTATTAGCTGCCACTGATTCCCTTTTTTGTTTCCCCCCCTTTTCCGTTATTGTTTGCACCTGTTCTGTGTTGGGGTGATTAGTGGGGCTATATTAGCCAGTAGGCCCGCCTGCTCTTTGTGCGGGATTGTTTCTCATTTGTATTGCTTGTGTACAAAATACATTACCCGATATCGCTGCTTCCTGTGTCTGATTCCTCTCCCACAACGCTCAAGCCTTACAATGTGGAATAATCAGAGATGTGTAGTTCTGACTCTTCAAGAAGCGATGATATTACGTTTAGTTGGCCGCTAGACTAACTTACCAACAAAAATAATAACTGACATAGAGTGACTGCTGATTCACAACCATTTTGTATTCTACTATTGTAACTCTCAGCAGTATCTGAGATATCTACTGCAGCCCTCATCCTCCCCATACAACACCCGTTCACTCCCCCCTATCTGAGATATCTACTGCAGCCCTCATCCTCCACATACAACACCCGTTCAGCCAGTCACATTCTGTTAAAGGTCCCCAAAACACACACATCCCTGGGTCATTTGTCTTTTCAGTTCGCTGCAGCTAGCAACTGGAACAAGGTGCAACAAACACTCAAACTGGACCGTTTTATCTCCATCTCTTCATTCAAAGACTCAATCATGGACACTCTTACTGACAGTTGTGGCTGCTTTGCGTGATATATTGTTGTCTCTACCTTCTTGCCCTTTGTCTGGGCCCAATAAAGTTTGTATCATGTTTTGGGCTGCTACCATGTTGTGTTGCTATCATGTTGTGTTGCTACCATGCTGTGTTGTCATGTTGTGTTGCTACCATGCTGTGTTGTCATGTGTTGCTGCCATGCTATATTGTTGTCTTAGGTCTCTCTTTATGTAGTGCTGTGTTTTCTCTCTTGTCGTAATATGTGTTTTGTCCTGTATTTTTAATCCCCCGTCCCCACAGGAGGCCTTTTGCCTTTTTGGTAGGCCATCATTGTAAATAATAATTTGTTCTTAACTGACTTGCCTAGTTAAATAAAGGTAAAAAATGAAATAAAAAGTTGAAACCCTGACTGAGTCCCCAACAACATTTAGTTTTTCTTCTTTTTTTATATATTGGTCCACAGGCCTACAGGCGAGGGACCCAAGGGCCTCATTCCAGTTTCCCATCCCTGCATTAGAATCACCTTTGGCAGCGATTACCGCTGTGAGCCTTTATGGGTGAGTCGCCAAGAGCTTTCCACACCTGGAATGTGCAACTTGCCCATTACTCGTTTCAAAATTCTTCAAGCTCTGTCAACTTGGTTGTTCATCATTGCTAGACAACCATTTTCAGGTCTTGCCATTTAAGTCAAAACTGTAACTCGGCCCCTCAGGAACATTCACTGTCTTCTTGGTAAGCAACTCCAGTGTAGATTTGGCATTGTATTTTAAGTTATTGTCCAGCTGAAAGATGAATTCTTCTCCCAGTGTCTGTTGGAAAGCAGACTGAACCAGGTTTTCCTCTAGGATTTTGCCTGTGCTTAGCTCCATTCTGTTTCTTTTTTTTTATCCTGGAAATCTCCCCAGTCCTTTACGATTACAAGCATACCCACAACATGTAGCCACCACTATGCTTGAAAATATGGAGAGTGATACTCAGTGATGTGTTGTATTGGATTTGCCCCAAACATAACACTTTCTATTCAGGACAAAAAGTTATTTGCTTTGCCACATTTTTTGCAGTAATACTTTAGTGCCTTGTTGCAGCTTTTGGAATATTTTAATTCTGACCTTCTTTTCACTCTGTCAATTAGGTTAGTATTGTGGAGTAACTACAATGTTGTTAATCCATGCTCAGAATTTTTCCCTATCGCAGTCATTAAACATTGTAACTGTTTTAAAGTCACCATTGGCCTCCTGGTGAAATCCCTGATCGGTTTCCTTCCTCTCCGGCAACTGAGTTAGAAAGGACGCCTATATCCTGGGTGTATTCATACACCATCCAAAGCATAATAATACATTTTGACCCATCTACCAATAGATGCCCTTCTTTGCGAGGCATTGGAAAACCTCCCTGGTCTTTGTGATTGAATCTGTGTTTTAGATGAACTGCTCGACTGAGGGACCTTACAAATAATTGTATATGTAGTCATAAATAAATGATGTTAAACACTATTATTAAACAGAGTGAGTCCATGAAACTTATGTGACCTGTTAAGCACATGTTTACCCCTGAACTTATTTAGGCTTGACATAACACAGAGGTTGAAAACTTATTGACTGAAGATATTTCTGCTTTTCATCTTTAATTCATTTGTAAAAAATTTGAACAAACATAATTCTACTTTGACTTTGTGTGGTATTGTGTGTAGGCCAGAGACACAACATCTATATTTTAATCCATTTAAATTCAGACTGACACAACAAATTGTGGAAAAAAGTCAAAGGGTGTGAATACTGGATTCTGAAGTCATTGTATGTGGCTCTGGCTCCAGTCAAGCTAACCTGTTGTAGTCATGGCGACTGAGGACTCCAACGAATGTTCGCACAGAGAGTGTAAACAAAACAGAACAATTGTAACTTGCTGTTGTTAGGGATATGTTGAGAATGACATGATGGAAATGTATTTATGAGATAATCTTATCATTAATACCTCATTACAAAATTCCTACTTACATGACATTTTGTTAAATAAATTTGTTTAGTTGTTTGAATGACTTATTGTGTTATGCACTTCTTGATAAACAAGATCTCCAATGGTTGATGCTTACTTATAAAACCCACATAGGTCTCACTCCCCCCTATCTGAGATATCTACTGCAGCCCTCATCCTCCACATACAACACCCGTTCACTCCCCCCTATCTGAGATATCTACTGCAGCCCTCATCCTCCACATACAACACCCGTTCACTCCCCCCTATCTGAGATATCTACTGCAGCCCTCATCCTCCACATACAACACCCGTTCAGCCTGTCACATTCTGTTAAAGGTCCCCAAAGCACACACATCCCTGGGTCTTTTCAGTTTGCTGCAGCTAGCGATTGGAACGAGTTGCAACAAACACTCAAACTGGACAGATTTATCTCCGTCTCTTCATTCAAAGACTCTCATGGACACTCTTACTGACAGTTGTGGCTGCTTTGTGTGATGTATTGTTGTGTCACGACTACCGCCGAAGTCGGTCCCTCTCCTTGTTCGTTCGGTGGTTCGACGTCACCGACCTTCTAGCCATCGCCGATCCACTTTTCATTTTCCATTGGTTTTGTCTTGTCTTCCATCACACCTGGTTCCAATTCCATCAATTACATGTTTGTCTATGTACCTTTTCTGAGTTTTCCCCGCATTATCAGCACGGTGGAACTCCTGCAGCATAGAAGGGTCCAAAACATCCTCGACCGGAACCCAGCACTTCTCCTCCGGACCGTACCCCTCCCACTCCACGAAATACTGAAGGCCCCTCGCCCGACACCTTGAAACCAGTATGGAGGGAACGGTAGGCCGGGGCCCCCCCGATGTCCAGAGGGGGCGGAGAAACCTCCCGCACCTCAGACTTCTGGACTGACCACAGCAATCTGGAGTACATCCGGGCAGCGAGGAGACTGAACCCTCGCCAGGCAAGGTGGGCCATGTTTTTCACCCGTTTTGCGTTGATCCTGTCCTACTACAGACCAGGCTCCCAGAACGTGAAGGCAGACGCACTGTCCCGGCTGTATGACACAGAGGAGCGGCCCATGGATCCCACTCCCATACTCCCTGCCTCCTGCCTGGTGGCGCCGGTAGTGTGGGAGCTGGACATGGACATTGAGCAGGCGTTACGTGCAGAGCCCGCTCCCGTCCAGTGTCCCGCTGGGCGTCTGTACGTCCCGTCTGCTGTTCGTGACCGGTTGATCTATTGGGCCCACACGTCACCCTCCTCTGGTCATCCTGGGATCGGTTGGACAGTGCGCTGTCTGAGTGGGAAGTACTGGTGGCCCACTTTGGCTAAGGATGCGAGGGTTTATGTTTCTTCCTGCTCGGTGTGCACCCAGTGTAAGGCTCCTAGGCACCTGCCCAGAGGTAAATTACACCCCTTACCAGTTCCACAGCGGCCTTGGTCGCATCTGTCGGTGGATTTTCTAACTGATCTTCCACTCTCAACACCGCGATCCTGGTCGTTGTGGATTGTTTCTCTAAGTCTTGTTGTCTCCTCCTTCTGCCCAGTCTCCCTACGGCCCTACAGACTGCAGAGGCCCTGTTTACACACGTCTCGATCAGCCTCACCTCGGGTTTTCCACCCCGAGAGTAACAGGCAGGTGGAGAGAGTGATCCAGGATGTGGGCAGGTTTCTGAGGTCCTATTGCCAGGACCGGCCGGGGGAGTGGGCGGCATTCGTGCCCTGGGCCGAGATGGCAAAGAACTCGCTCCGCCACTCCTCCACTAACATCTCTCCCTTCCAGTGCGTACTGGGGTACCAGCCGGTTCTGGCACCTTGGCATCAGGGTCAGACCGAGGTTCCTGCGGTGGACAACTGGTTCAGGCGCGCGGAGGAGACATGGGAAGCCGTCCGTGTCTCCCTTCAGCAGGTCGTGACGCGCCAAAAGAAGAACGCAGATCGCCACCACAGTGAGACCCCGGTGGCTCTCGACCTGAAACCTGCCCCTCCGCCAGCCCTGCCGGAAGCTGGTTTGTGGGGCCATTTAAAGTCCCGAGGAGAGTGAACGAGGTTTG
This sequence comes from Salmo trutta, assembly GCF_901001165.1. Taxonomy (NCBI): domain Eukaryota; kingdom Metazoa; phylum Chordata; class Actinopteri; order Salmoniformes; family Salmonidae; genus Salmo; species Salmo trutta. Next base: position 1,461,623 of record NC_042972.1, on the reverse strand, counting down.
TTATAGGTTACAGCTTCCACCCGATTACCGCATTAACCCCTCGTTCCATGTGTCTCTCCTCAGGCCGGTGGTGGCTGGCCGGCTCCACGAGTCTGAGGTGCGTGAGGTTCCTCCGCCCCCTCTGGACATCAGGGGGGCCCCGGCGTACTCCGTTCGCTCCATACTGGATTCGAGGCGTCGGGCGAGGGGCATTCAGTATCTCTTGGAGTGGGAGGGGTACGGTCCGGAGGAGAAGTGCTGGGTTCCGGTCGAGGATGTGTTGGACCCTTCAATGCTGCAGGAGTTCCACCGTCTTCGTCTGGATCGTCCTGCACCTCGCCCTCCGGGTCGTCCCCGAGGCCGGTGTCGAGCTGGAGCCGCGCGTCAAGGGGGGGGTACTGTCACGACTACCGCTGAAGTCGGTCCCTCTCCTTGTTCGGGCGGCGTTCGGCGGTCGACCCTCACCGACCTTCTAGCCACCGCCGATCCACTTTTAATTTTCCATTGGTTTTGTCTTGTCTTCCATCACACCTGGTTCCAATTCCATCAATTACATGTTGCGTATTTAACCCTCTGTTCCCCCCCCCATGTCCTTGTCCGTAATTGTTTGTTGTCAGTGCTTGTGTACGTTATATTCTGGTGTGCGTCGGGTTTTGTGCCCAATTTTTTCATTGTTCTATTTTCCGGTGGGTTTTGATGATTAAACTGCCCCGTTGGAAACACAGTTTTGCTCTCCTGCGTCTGACTTCTCTGCTGCCAGTTAAACACCCCTGACGGTTGTGGCTGCTTTGTGTGATGTATTGTTGTCTCTACCTTCTTGCCCTTTCTGCTGTTGTCTGTGCCCAATAATGTTTGTACCATGTTTTGTGCTGCTGTCATGTGTTGCTACCATGTTGTTGTTAAGTTGTGTTGCTACCATGTTGTTGTCATGTTGTGTTGCTACCATGTTGTGTTGCTACCATGTGGTTATCATGTTGTGTTGCTACCATGTTGTTGTCATGTTGTGTTGCTACCATGTTGTTGTCATGTTGTGTTGCTACCATGTTGTGTTGCTACCATGTGGTTATCATGTTGTGTTGCTACCATGTTGTTGTCATGTTGTGTTGCTACCATGTTGTTGTCATGTTGTGTTGCTACCATCTTGTTGTGATGTTGTGTTGCTACCATGCTGTGTTGTCATGTTGTGTTGCTGCCTTGCTATGTTGTTGTCTTAGGTCTCTCTTTATGTATTGTTGTGTTGTCTCTCCTGTCGTGATGTGTGTTTTATCCAATATTCATATTTTATTTATTTTTAATTTTTAATCCCAGCCTCTGTCACCGCAGGAGGCCTTTTGCCTTTTGGTAGGCCGTCATTGTAAATAAGAATTTGTTTTTAACAGGCTTGCCTAGTTAAATAAAGGTTACACTTAAAATGTAAAATAAATAAAGACATGGCTAAAAGCCAATCAGACTAGTGAACATAAAGACATAGCTGTGTATTGCCTCTCCATGTTGTCTGTAGCTGGTGAGGTGTGGAAACACTTTGTTGCTTTTATGTATTTTGTTTTGTTGCTTGTTCTATGTTGTTCTATCTGCATGCTACGTGTTGCTTGTTCTATGTTTCTCTGTCTGCGTGTTGCTTGTTCTATGTTGTTCTGTCTGCATGCTACGTGTTGCTTGTTCTATGTTGCTCTGTCTGCGTGTTGCTTGTTCTATGTTGCTCTATCTGCATGCTACGTGTTGCTTGTTCTATGTTTCTCTATCTGCATGCTTCGTGTTGCTTGTTCTATGTTGCTCTATCTGCATGCTACGTGTTGCTTGTTCTATGTTGCTCTGTCTGCGTGTTGCTTGTTCTATGTTTCTCTATCTGCATGCTTCGTGTTGCTTGTTCTATGTTGCTCTATCTGCGTGCTTCGTGTTGCTTGTTCTATGTTGCTCTATCTGCGTGTTGCTTGTTCTATGTTGCTCTATCTGCGTGCTTCGTGTTGCTTGTTCTATGTTGCTCTATCTGCGTGTTGCTTGTTCTATGTTTCTCTATCTGCGTGCTTCGTGTTGCTTGTTCTATGTTTCTCTATCTGCGTGTTGCTTGTTCTATGTTGCTCTATCTGCGTGCTTCGTGTTGCTTGTTCTATGTTGCTCTATCTGCGTGCTTCGTGTTGCTTGTTCTATGTTTCTCTATCTGCGTGCTTCGTGTTGCTTGTTCTATGTTTCTCTATCTGCGTGTTGCTTGTTCTATGTTGCTCTATCTGCGTGCTTCGTGTTGCTTGTTCTATGTTGCTCTGTCTGCGTGTTGCTTGTTCTATGTTGCTCTGTCTGCGTGTTGCTTGTTCTATGTTGTTCTGTCT